>NW_027141848.1:0-96839 GCF_036365525.1 Heterodontus francisci
TCCCCTCCCTCTCTGCCCCCCCCCTCTCTCTCTCTCTCTCAGGACCCCCACTCCCTCTCTCTCTCTGGACCCCCACTCCCTCGCTCTCTCTCGCTCTGCCCCTCTCTCTCTCGCTCTGTCCCCCCTCTCTCTCGCTCTGTCCCCCCCCCCCCCCCCCCCCCCATCTCTCTCTCTGTCCCCTCTCTCTCTCTCTGCCCCCCCCCCCCCCCCCCTCTCTCTCTCTGGCACCCCCTCTCTCTCTCACTTCCGAACCTCGGACAAGTTCATGTTTTTCCGGCGTGTTCCAATTTTTTTTAAAAACCTGCCGGAAATCACCGAGCTTGTCTGGGATTCAGAGGCACTGTCTCTGCTTGAAGCACCCGACAGCTGTGAACCTGATTGCTGTGATTTTTTTAAAGCCGGCCTGGGGAAAGAAAAAGCTGATGAGAAATTTCTAATCCCTGAAATGACCAGTCACGCATCTCAAAGTATTTTACCACAGACACTGGCGTCCATGTAGGGACATGTTGCCAACCCCTGGTCCATTCACTTGCACGTTTTAGCTGCCTCTCTGGACCTGAGGTCATCATTTCTATTTCCATTTTATAAACCTCTTTTTTCTACCTTTCTCTTTAGCTTCCTAGATCCCTCTTTTCTGTTACCATGCTTCCTTTCTTTTCTCCCCTCTCAGGTAGTGAACCTTTCAGTACGCTTCGAGTTACATATTCTCGTGTCTTCAACCCAAGCTTGACTCCCTCTTATATAAGCCTACAGCTTCCCTCTGTGCCTCTCTAGGCATCCTCTGAAGGGCCCACCTAGGCACTAATATATACCTCCTTACTTGCAGCAACTGCAACTGCCCCACCCTACTGTTTCACCGACCTTCCCACTCAGTGTGCTCGCTGGGGGCTATTCTTGCCAATCTCCTCCCTGTCCAACTCACTCATCCCACTGCTGACCCTTCCCCGCAACTCCCTCCAGAATTTCCGTTTACTTGTGAGCAAGGCCCTTGCCCATCTATGAATTTATTATGGATGATTACATCAACATCAAACTTAGCTGAGGGGTGATGACACCTTCCCCCTAACTGAAGCCTTCCCTCCTGGCAATACCTTCCACCACTTGCCCCACTCAGAATGTCATAGTGCGGTGTGGCTCTTAATACCAAATCACACATTGGTGTGTCCCCCTACTCCCTCACTTTCTCTGCCTTTGAGCATCTCACCTTGTTCAACCCTATTCATTTAAAATCCTGGTTCTCTATTGCTCACCCGAATACCATAAAAATCTTCACTGCTGTCCACCCTCAACCTCTGCACTGAGCAACTTCTCAACCTCCTTAATCTCAACCTCCGTCGCAATTCATCATGCTCTCTCTCTGATTTCATTGTCCTTCTATCCTCCCTTAAACTGTCCTTCCATATAAACTCCCCAACACATAATTACTGCCAGTTCCTTGACCTTGCCATTTCATATGGCCTCGCTACTGCCATCGTATCAATTATAGATAAGGCCATCTTTGATCACTTCATTGTATCACTCTCCACCCATATCCACCTTTCCCCTCCCAATCCTACTTCCTTCCGTGTCTACCCCTGGAAAAAACTCTCTCCTAATTCACTTACAACTGCCCTTTCAAAATTCCAGCTGCCGAGCCTTTGCACTTCCATTCACCATGATATTTCTGCTGCTACCAATCTGCTCAACCATACCCTCACCTCGACCTTCGTGTCCTTGTTTCCATTGAAACAATTACTTGCTCTCCCCTTGGTACGCCCCTCAACTCCTCTTCCTTAAGTTCAAGGAACACAGACTTGAATGGATATAGCAAAACAACTGGTTTAGCCATTCAGCACCATAGAATGGTTACATCTGCAATAGCTTTTAATCCTGTTACCTCTGGTGGCCCCAAAGATCTATCCTTGGCCACCTTCTATTTCTCATCTACATTCTGCCAAGAAAACACATCACTTTTCACATGATTGCTGACAACACTCAATTCTACCTCACCACCACCTCTCTTGACCCCTCCACTATCACTAAAGTATCAGACTGCTTATGTGACATTCAATAGTGGATAAGCAGAAATTATCTTCATTGTCTTTGGTCCCCACCACAAACTCTAGTCACCGACTCCATCCCACGCCCTGTCTCTGGCTGATCCATCCCACGCCTTCAGAACCCTGTCCGAGGAAACGCAGTGCCACACTGGTGGGGAGGAGAGAGGAGGTAAGTTTGTCAGTGCGGCGGGGGGTGGGGGAGGGGGGGAAATGGGGTCAAATATCTGTAATGGATGTCAGGGATGGTGGGAAGGCTTGAACCTTAAACTTTGTGAAGTTTGGGGGGGGGGGGGGAAGTAAAAGGTTAAGTGCTTTTTGGGGGGAAAGGGCAAACAGTTATCGTAATCGTTATTGGGGGGGGGTGGGAAAGGGGTGTTAGAAATGTATTTGTTTAATTTTAGGGGGTAGGATTTTAAAAATTGAAGTTGGGCGGCAGGGCTGGCTGCCCTTTAAAAATATCGCCAGCTCCTGCACACAGGCAACTGACGCCATGGCCGGGGACAGACAGCCCACCCCCTGCATGAGATTGGGGGCGGGCCGCCCTGGCTATTTAAACGAGCCGCCCACTTGAGATTGCGGCGGCTCTTTGACATGCGGCCCATGCAGGTGGGCCACCATTGTTTGAGCTTGCTGCCAAAATCGGAGGTGGGCTCTTAAAATTCAGCCCTGGGTGTCACATGTCACATTTGACCCAGAGATGAGCTTCCAACTACATATCCACATCATCACTAAGAACTGCCTATTTCTACCCGTGTAACCCCACCAGCAACACACTCTGGCAATTCCAGGAGCTCACCACCCCACCTCCAAAAACACTCCAGAGTACTTCCAGATACTTTACAATCGTAGATTCTTCAAAATTACCTTTACCTGCAAGCTGGCCCTTTAAATAATGTTAGTGCAGGACCCATCCTGCAGCTCAGCATTTGCTGTTTGTAGAATGACACGGAAAAAGTTAGGCATTCTGGCACCTCATCAGGCAGTAGGACTGTGTGATGTCAGGATAGTGCTACTTCTGAGGCTTGTCATGTGTGCAGGGTATACTCAAATGGGCATCTTTCTCAAGAGGGCACACTGTCGGAAGCAGCTGGTAGCACAGCATGTTCCAGCAAATGGACGCGAGGCTTCCATGCCACCACTGTGTGGAGAGGCAGCAGCATAGTGGTAACGTCACTAAACTGGTAATCCAGAGGTCCCGGCTAATGCCCTGAGGACATGGGTTCAAATCTCACCACGGCAGCTGGTGGAGTTTAAAGTCAACTAATTCATAAAAATCTGGATTGAAAGCTAGTCTCAGTAATGATGCCATGAAATTATCATTGATTGTCGTAAAAATCCATCCAGTTCACTAATGTCCTTTAGGAAAGGAAATCTGTCGTCCTTACCTGGTCTGGCCTACGTGACTCCAGACCCACAGCAATGTGGTTGACTCTTAACTGCATGTCAAGCCACTCAGTTCTCAAGGGCAATTAGGGATGGGCAACAAATGCTGGCCTTGCCAGTGATGCCCACATCCCATGAAAGAATTGAAAAAAACCTGGAGGCGGTGCTATGGAGATGAAATTTGTGCCCAAGTTGTTTTGTTCTGATGGCTCTGATACTCCATTAACAACTCAGAGATCATAAATTCTAGTCCTGCTGGAGCAAAGTATAAAGCTGATCTCAATAAATCTGGTCATTTTTGGGACAGTCACCGGAAAAAAATGGTAATGAAATCTCCTCGATCATGAATGGCTTTCAGGGATGGGACCTGCTGCCATACTTGGTCTGGTACACATGTGACTCCAGTCCCACAGTCTGTGGTAGACTGTGATAGCCCACATCTCAAGAACCAAAACAAAAGCAACTACTTTTACATATTTCCTTTGTTTTTATTTTACCAACGTTTTCTACAGTACTGTTTACTGTTGGGTCTGTTACAATTTGTGAGAGGGGCTAATTTCCTAGCTTTTGATGAGGCCTGCCCTCCTGCTTGCTGGCATAGGCACACTCACAGCACAGGCAGGGGCAACCCTGAAAATGCCAACATGCCATCTTTGGGGTTTACTTGAAATTTGGAAACTTCTCACAAATCTTTCAGTTACTTTAACAGTATGGCTGAAAATCCTATTAAGATGACCAAGGCAGTGGATGCAGTCATTTTAAAATGGAATTACCATCAAAATGGAAAAAGGAACCTCATTTTTCTCGTGTTACAGTTTTCTTAGTTGCATCATTAAATTCCCAAACAACAGCCTTCCTCACATTTGTAGCGCCACAGCTTATTTAGTTGAGCGATGGTATTGAATAACATTACCTATTTATTGGCACATTGTCAGTTTATTGGCCTGTAAATACTATGGTCATGTGTGTGGGCATTTTTGAAATGAAGATGGTACGGTGGCCACCGTTGGGAGGGGGGGGGGGGGGGTGGGTTGGGCGTTGGTTGGTAAAATTGGCTTTGGACGGCAGTGCAAAACAGGCCATAATGATTCAATAACCCCTCCATACCCCAGAAAAGAAAATCAGGTGCCATATAAAACAGACTGCCAATTTGCTATAACAAAAAGAAAGACTTGCATTTATATAACACCTTTCACAACCTCAGGATGCCCCAAAGGTTATTATAGCTCAAACACTTCCAAAGCGCAACCAAATTGTTGCACTGCAAGGTCCCACAAACAACAATGAAATAAATGGTCAGATCATCTGGTATAGTGATATTGGTTGAGGGATAAATATTGGCCAGGACAGCTGGGAGAATTCCCCTGCTTTTCTTTGACATAGTACCATAGGATCTTTTACGTCTACCCGAGAGGACACACAGGCTACAGATTAGCATTTCATTTAAAAGACACTCCTCGGACAGTGCAGCACTTCCTCAGTACTGCACTGAAATGTCAGTCTGGATTATGTGCTCAAGTCTCTGGAGTTGAGCATCAACAATAACTTTCTGACTCAAGGTGAGAATCTTAGCTGACACCTAAAGCTATGAGCACTCATGGCAAAGACCAATTTCACTCCATGGTGTTTATTATGTTTTAGCTTATGGCCTTCATCGCCACAGTTTTTAACAAACTAGTGAGGGCCTCAGTCAAAGCTTCTCATTATCCTTCATTTCCTTTAATATTCTAAGATACTTTCCAGCTCTGCCCACTGCTTTATGAAACTTCATTTGCTTGAGTTTCTTAATGATAAATTTCTGGTTATCTCAATTCTTCCTGTATGTTCTGATGGGAACACAGAGAACTAGGTTGCAGCATCGAGAATATTGCTGCAATCTTCTCCTGTGAATACAGATGAAATGTCCTAAATTAAGAAGCACAATCAAACCTCCAAATTCCATCACTCGACTTCCATTTTTATGCTTTAGATGTCCTGTGTGTTTGCAGTGTTTTGCCTCTTTCAGATATATTCAAAGCATCTTTTATCTTTCCTGCTGTCCACAGTTTACTTCTGTATTCTACTATTACCTCATTTTCCTTCCAGTAATCCTGAATTTACTTTTCCATTCCACATAACAATCATTCCTAAATTATTATATCATTTCAAGGATTTTTGCTTTTTGCTTCTATTTGCTTTAAACTCCCCAATCTATCATTTCAAGCTTCATCTTTATATGGTATGTGTTGTCCCCATCATTTTGGGCGTAAAATGGGCACACTGCATACCAATTTAGCCGTGGGATGGTCCGCTCATTTCTAAGCATACTGGGCAGATGCCTAAAACGGGCCCCTTGAATGTGTAAATCAGGGGCCTGACCAGTTAAAGGATCCCTTTCAGAAATTAGTTCCCAATGAGCTGGGTGGGTGTCAGGCCTTCGGGAGTTTTTAAAATATTGATTTAAATTTGTTTTTTTTAAAAAGAGCACCATCCTGTGAAGCCAGAAGTGTTGTCCTGACTCAACAGTTGTAATTGGTCCCCTCCCCCCTCAACTTCCCATTGTTTGCTCCAACCCAACCTTCCAGGACTTGTTTGAGGGTCACAGTCCAAATGGTAAGTGGCCTGCAATTGATGTCTCCTGTTGGGTGAATTGCCAATGGAGGCACGAGCAGCACCGGCAGCCTTTCCCAATTACCCACATGAGGCCCCATGGCCAATTTCTACCAATTCGGGGGCCTTTTGCTTTGCATACGCATTCTCTCTGCAGCACCGAGTCTAGGCCTAGATTTTTATCCAATCATGTCTACATTTTTACATTATTACATCCCATTCAATTTCTTCCTGGAAGCATTTCATTATTCTGTCATTATTTTACTCTGTGACATCTTTTCTAAAACAAATACTCCGATTCCACTCTTATCACATTTACCTTTCTGGTCTATAAATGATTTTATTAATCCTAGCTCTAAGTTTTACTGTATCAGGTATATTAATGTTATTCTCACTTGTACCCAACTGTTCGCTTACCTCCAGGGTTCAAATTATTACAGTCTGTTCTAAATATTAGCTCCACTATGCTATCCCCCAATGCCTCATTTATATGCAGCCTTTCATTTGCTGCATCCATTTGTTTCTTTCTTGAAGGTGACTCCCGTTGCAATCACTTTAATTCAGGATAATTGAAGCTACTCATGGTTTCTATCCAACTTTTCTTTGAAATTGGATTTCCTCCCCACACAACAATAAATGATTCAGGATACCTGACATAGGTTTCCTTTATAGGTTTACTTACACAGCTAAATATTGTCCTGATTGCTGCGCATTATCCTATGAACATTTTACCTGATTCAAGGACTTCGAGGCCAATTACCATCACATGATATCCACCGTTCATAGTTATCTAGTTTCCTCTCAAGTTCCCCTATCTGTGTTGTGGCTGATGGCTCATCCTCTGACTCTGTTTCTAGTAAGTTGGAGTTTGTCTCTCTGCCACTATTTCTTCTTCATAGCAATGGCTTACGTTACTTTTCATTTTCGTTGACGATTCCCCTCTTTAGGCATCAATGTTCTTCATATTACATGTCCAATAATTCTGGAGCACAATGGCTGAAACACTACATCTTGATCTCTACATCTACTTAAAATCAGTTTCTTTGAATTCCTCACTGATGCGTTTTTCTAATGGCTTTTATCTGTTTAACAAACAGGTGCTCACACTTAGATTGGATGGCTTCACCTCTAACGATTCTTCATTTATCTCCATTCTTAGTCTCATCTCTGACCTCAAGTGGAACATCTGAATCTCATTCTTTGCTAAAAATTGCCTCCAAGAAGCTTGGCTTCTTCTTTGCTCTTGACATTTCTGCAAAGTCCGATTCTGTCCAAATCTACAATTGTGTAATTGTAACGGAATAAGATTTTTTAGCACCTTTCTTGCACTCCTGCACACAATACAGAGACAAAACTTGACAGCTAACAGACAATTCATCTTTTTGCTCTACAAGAAGAAGTTATATTGTGTCTTTACCGTAGTAAAACGTCCCAAGGTGCTTCACAGGAGCAGTATCTGACAACAAAATTTACAGGAAGCCACATAAAGAGATATTAGAACTGATGACCAATAGCTTGATCAAAGGGATAGGCTTGAAGGAGCATTTTAAAGGAGGAGAGAGAGGCAGAAAGGTTTAGAGAGGGAATTCCAGAGCTTAAGGTCGATATAGCTGAAGGCATGTTTACCAGTGGAGGGGGCGAATTAAATTCAGGGTGCAGAAGAGGCTGAAGTTGGGGGAACACAGAATTCTTGAAGAGTTGTAGGGCTGGAGGAGGTTACTGAGATAGGGAGGGGAAAGGCCATGGAGGGATTTGAGTACAAGAATGAAAATTTGAAAGGATTGAAGGATTTTCTGATATAGCGCCAATGTAGGCCGGCAAGCACAGGGGTGATGGGTAAACAGGGCTTGGTGTGAGTCAGGATATGGGCAGCAGAGTTTTAGATGAACTCAAGTTCACAGAGGGTGGAAAATGGGAGGTTGACCAGTTGAACACTTGAATAGTCAAGTCTGGATCTAACAAAAGTATGGTTGGGGGCTTCAGCAGCAGATGAGCTGAGGCAGGGGAGATAACATGATCGGCAAAGCAGATAGCTTGAACCTTTCCCTCCATCACTAAATTTCATACCTTTCCCTATTTGATCAATATTATTGAGCTCAGTGTTCCCTGAATTTCTGTCTCTTCTTTCTTCCAACATTACGGCCTATCAAACTCAATATTGAGTTCAACAATTTCAGGTTATAACCTCTGCTTCCATTTCTTCAAACAGCAGCTGTTGGTAATGATTCTGCTTTTCCCATTCACGCCCCTCTAGACCGATCTTTTGTTTCTTTACTTGTCCCATTAGCATCTCCTTTTGCCTTGCCCCGTCAACTCTTTTCTCATATAATTTCTCCTGCCTTCTACCCTGTCACAGACCTTCCCTTTTTTTGAGCTTGTGCTCATTCATATTTTGCTGTATTACTTAGCTTCTGTATGTTAATCAACTTGCAGATAAGTCTGAGCAAGTCTAGAGGTCTCCAAAGTGTGGGTCAACCAGCTCTCATTTTATCTGGTCAATGTAATTCAACATTTTGAACTTTAACTTAACAAGAAGTACTCATCTCTGAAAAAGCACACCAGGGTCATTGGAATTTCAAAAGCAGATCACAGACTGGTGCCATCAGTTAGCGGCGGGGGTGGGGTGGGGGGTGTGAACACACAGAGACAGTGGGGGGGGGGGGGGTGAACACAGAGACAATGGGGGGGGGGTGAACACACAGAGACAGTGGGGGGGGTTGTAACACACAGAAACAGTGGGGGGGTAACACACAGAGACAGTTGGGGGGGGGGTGAACACAGAGACAATGGGGGGGGGAGGTGAACACACAGACAGTGGGGGGGGGGGTGAGCACACAGACAGTGGGGGGGGGGGGGTGAGCACACAGAGACAGTGAGGGGGGGGGTAACACACAGAGACAGTGGGGGGGGGGGTAACACACAGAGACAGTGGGGGGTAACACACAGAGACAGTGGGGGGGGGGGTGAACACAGAGACAATGGGGGGGGGTGAACACACAGACAGTGGGGGGGGGGTGAGCACACAGAGACAGTGGGGGGGGGGTAACACACAGAGACAGGGGGGGGGTGGTAACACACAGAGACAGTGTGGGGGGGGGGGGAGGTGAACACACAGAGACAGTGGGGGGGGGGGGTGAACACACAGAGACAGTGGGGGGGGGGGAGGTGAACACACAGTGGGGGGGGGTGAGCACACAGAGACAGTGGGGGGGGTGTGAGCACACAGAGACAGTGGGGGGGGGGGGTGAACACACAGAGTCAGTGGTAGCAGGAGGGTGAACAGGCAGAGACAGTGGAGGGGGTGAGCATGTAGAGACAGTGGGGGGCGGGGGGAGTGAGCACACAGAGACAGTGGGTGCCCAATGGCCAGATGAAAAGGAAACTGAGGTCAGAAGTCTGGAAATCTCCCTCCCATTTTGTCTGCATGCTAATACTGGGCCTGCGTCTACTACCAGCACAGGCCCAGTGACCTTGTTTAAGCGACCCCCAGGAAATCCCAGGCCAGCAATGTGAGAGTGGAGACCAAACCGAGCACATGGCTATCCCACGTCCTCTTTGCTGTGCCAGAGAACTGAGTGTTGCCCAAGTTTCTAATCTATATATTAAAGTTACATTCATTTTCAGAGAGGTAAGTGATTAACCTCTATATTCATGTAGCTAATATTATACATAAGACATTAAGAATTTTAGGAACAGGAGAAGATAATTTGGCCCAAACAATGACAAATTAGCTGCACCTATCCCATAATCACTTCTTTTGTAGAAAGATCTGCAACTTTCGCTTTAATCCATTTATGCAGTCTGCTTCAGTGGTCCCGCCTGGTAACATATTTCATAATGTTGTATAAAAAAGTTATGTTTGACTTCTCTTCTTCCTCCTAACATCTGAATGTTTTTAAACCTGTATTCCCTGTACTTGACCAATATTTCTGGATAGTTTGCTGGCACCGATAGTCAGGAGTCTGTTCCTCCTGCCTTCAATCCTCGAAAGGAGGGTTCGGAGGTCTGAAACAGTGAGGTTCTGTGTTCTTCTCTGTCTCAACACCATGCCTTGCTGCTGTTTTGGTGCTGATGCTTTTTAAAATTAAATCATAGGATGTTAGCATCGCCAGCTATGCCAGCATTTATTGCCCATCCCCAATTGCCCTTGAGAACATGATGGCGAACTGCCTTCTTGAACCGCTGCAGTCAGTGTGAGATAGGTACACCCACAGTGCTGTTAGGAAAGGAGTTCTAGGATTTTGACCCAGTGACGGTGAAGGAATGACAATATAGTTCCACGTCAGAATGGTGTGTGGCTTGGAGGGGAACTTGCAGTTGGTGGTGTTCCCATGCATCAGCTGCACTTTTTTGGAAGGTGCTGTCGAAGGAGCCTTGCTGCAGTGTATCTTGTAGATGGTACACGCTGCTGCCACTGTGCGTCAGTGGTGGAGGGAGTGAATGTTTGTGGATGGGGTGCCAATCAAGCAGGCTGCTTTGGCCTGGATGTGTCGAGCTTCCTGAGTGTTGTTGGAGCTGCACCCATCCAGGAAAGTGGAGAGTATTCCATCACACTCCTGAATTGTGCCTTGTAGATGGTGGACAGGCTGCTGCTGCTGTTCTACTTCTTGAAATGCATGATAAAAATATTGCTAAGGCATGCAGGGAAGTTAAGTGAGAGATATGCTCTGTTGTTTTCTCTTACCAGGTTGTCCATGACATTGGGGAGGTGGTGGCGTGGTAGTAGTGTGTCTGGTTAGTAGTCCAGACCCCCAGGCTAATGGGCTGGGGACATGGTTCAAATCCACCAGGGCAGATGGTGAAATTTGAACTCAATTAATAAAGCTGGAATTAAAAGCTAGACTAACGGTGACCATGAAACCACTGTCGATTATTGTAAAAACCCATCTACTTCACTAACGTCCTTTAGGGAAGGAAATCTGCTGTCCTTACCTGGTCTGACCTACTTGTGACTCCAGACCCACAGCAATGTGGTTGACTCTTAAATGGCCTCTGAAATGGCTGAGCAAGCCACTCTGTTCAAGAGCAATTAGGAAAGGGCCGAGCCAGCGACGCCCACATCACATAAACAAATAATTTAAAAAACTCTGCTGCCGAAATGTGCAGGCTGAACAGTATTGTTCAAGGTTACACACGAGCTACCTTACAATTCAACTTCCTACACCTGTTTAGCACAAGCTTTAAGCGAATACTAATTCCAATGGTTACACAAACGATTAGACCCAGAAGCCTGTGTATAATTCCTTCCACAGGCCATTGGCACGAGACGTGTTAAAACGTGCAATAGCGGTGAAACTCACCTCCTTCAGATATTCATTCATTCTGACAGACGTTCATCTCCTTCAGATTTGAAAGAACTCTCCAGGTGCCTCTGTTCAGACAATCGTGTAAACAGTCATGCCTGGTGATTGCTCAGTATTATCTGCGTTCAGTTACTACTAAGTTGCATACCCCCAATATAATGGGAGACAATGGCTCATTGGTAATGTCACTGGACGAGTAATTCAGTTGCCCAGGCCAATACCCTGGGGACACTGGTTCAAATCCCACCACAGCAGCTGGTGGAATTTAAATTCAATTAATAAAAAAACTGGAATTGAAAGCTAGTCTCAATAATGATGACCATGAAACACAGGAACATAGGAGCAGCAATAGGCCATACAGCCCATCGAGCCTGCTCCGCTATTCAATACAACCATGGCTGATCATCCACTTCATTGCCTTTTTGACGGGTTGTATCTGAACTGGGAGGGGACCAATATCCTGGCGGGGAGGTTTGCTAGTACTACTCGGGAGGGTTTAAACTAGTCTTGCAGGGGGGTGGGACCAAAGTAGTGGTCTCTTAGATGAGATAGTTGAGGCAAATGTAGAGGTTAAAGCAAGCAAGTCCAGTAGACAGGCCGGGCAGGGGCAGGACAGGGAGCATGGAAAGTCTGATAGGCTAAACTGCATTTACATTAATGCAAGATGCCCTACAGGTAAGGCAGATGAACTCAGAGCATGGATCGGTACATGGGACTGTGGGTATTACAGCTATTACGGAAACGTGGTTGAGGGATGGGCAGGACTGGCAGCTCAGTGTTCCGGGGTACCAATCTTTCCAGCGTGACAGAGGTGGAGGTAAGAGAGGAGGGAGAGTTGCACTATTGATTAGAGATGACATCACGGCAGTACTTAGAGAGGATATCCCAGGGAGAATGTCCAGCGAGGCCATATGGGTAGAACTTAGAAATAAGAAAGGGGTGATCACTTTGATGGGATTATACTATAGGCCTCCCAATAGTCAGAGGGAAGTGGAGGAGCATGTATGTAGGGAAATCACAGATAGGTGTAGGAATTATAGGGTTGTAATAGTAGGTGATGTTAACTTCCCTAATATTGACTGGGACTGTCTTAGTGCTAAGGGATCAGATGGGGAAGAATTTGTTAAGTGTGTTCAGGATAGTTTTCTGAAGCAGTATGTGGATGGCCCTACTAGAGAAGGGGCTACACTCAACCTCCTCTTAGGAAATGAGGCTGGGCAGGTGGTTGATGTGTCAGTGGGGGAGCACTTTGGGACCAGTGACCATAACTCTGTTAGCTTCAAGATAGTTATGGAAAAGGATAGGACTGGTCCTCAGTTTGAAGTCCTAAATTGGGGGAAGGCTAATTTTGATGGCATCAGACAGGAACTCTCAAAAGTTGAATGGGAGAGGCTGTTTACAGGTAAAAGGACGTCTGGCAAGTGGGAGGCTTTTAAAAGTGAGATAGGAAGAGTTCAGGGCCGGCATGTTCCTGTTGGATGGAAGGGCAAGGCTGGCAAGTTTAGGGAACCTTGGTTGACGAGGGATATTGAGGGTCTGGTCAGGACAAAGAAGGAGGCATATGTCAGGTATAGGCAGCTGGGATCAAGCGAGTCCCTCGAGGAGTATAGGGGATGTAGGAGTACACTTAAGAAGGAAATTAGGGGGCGAAAAGGGGCCATGAGATTTCCCTGGCAGATAAGATAAAGGAGAATCCCAAAAGATTCTATAAGTATATTAAGAATAAAAGGGTAGCTATGGAGAGAGTAGGTCCCCTTAAGGATCAGTGTGGTAATCTATGTGTGGAGCCACGGGAAATGGGTGAGGTCTTAAATGAATATTTCTTGTCCGTATTTACCGTGGAGAATGTCATGGAAGCTAGTGAGTTCAAAGGGGGGAACATCGATATCGTGGAGCATATCAACATTACAAAGGAGGAGGTGTTGGAGGTTTTGAAGCGCATTAAGGTGGATAAATCCCCAGGGCCTGACCAGGTGTATCCTAGGATGCTATGGGAAGCAAGGGAGGAGATTGCTGAGGCCCTTGGAGATTTTTGTATCATCGTTAGCCACAGGTGAAGTACCAGAAGACTGGAGGATAGCTAATGTTGTGCGTTTATTTAAGAAGGGCAGCAGGGATAAACCAGGGAACTACAGGCCGGTGAGCCTTACATCAGTGGTGGGAAAGTTATTGGAAGGGATTCTGAGAGACAGGATTTATATCCATCTGGAAAGGCATAGTCTGATTAGAGACAGTCAGCATGGCTTTGTACGTAGGAAATCATGTCTCACGAATTTGATTGAGTTTTTCGAGGAGGTGACCAAGAGGATTGACAAGGGCAGGGTGATGGACGTTGTCTACATGGACTTTAGCAAGGCCTTTGACAAGGTCCCGCATGGTAGGCTGGTCCAGAAGGTTCGAACGCATGGGATCCAAGGTGAGCTAGCAAATTGGATACAAAATTGGCTTGGTGATAGGAGGCAGAGGGTGGTAGTGGAGGGTTGTTTTTCAGATTGGAGGCCGGTGACCAGTGTTGTGCTGCAGGGATCAGTGCTGGGCCCTCTGTAGTTTGTCATATATATTAATGACTTGGATGTGACTGTAAGGGGCATGATTAGTAAGTTTGCAGATGACACCAAAATTGGTGGTATAGTGGACAGTGAAGAAGTTTGTCTAAGGTTACAACAGGATATAGATCAACTGGGAAAGTGGGCAAGGGATTGGCAAATGGAATTTAACGCAGACAAGTGTGAAGTGAGGCATTTTGGGAAGTTAAACAAGGGCAGGACATATACAGTGAATGGCAGGGCCCTGGGGAGTGTTGTTGAGCAGAGAGACCTTGGGGTGCAACTACATAGTTCCCTGAAAGTGGCAACACAGGTGGACAAGGTGGTGAAGAAGGCGTATGGCATGCTTGCCTTCATCGGCCGAGGCATTGAGTACAAGAGTTGGGATGCCATGTTACAGTTGTACATAATGTTGGTTAGGCCGCATTTGGAGTACTGTGTGCAGTTCTGGTTGCCTCACCACAGGAAAGATATGATTAAGCTAGAGAGGGTGCAGAAAAGATTCACAAGGTTGTTGCCTGGTTTGGAGGGCTTGAATTATCAGGAGAGATTGGATAGGCTGGGTCTGTTTTCCCTGGAGCGAAGGAGGCTGAGAGGGGACATGATAGATGTATATAAAATTATGAGAGGCATAGATAGGGTAGATAGCCAAAGTCTGTTTTCCATGATAGGGGCGGCACAGTGGTGCAGTGGTTAGCACTGCAGCCTCACAGCTCCAGGGATCCGGGTTCAATTCTGGGTACTGCCTGTGTGGAGTTTGCAAGTTCTCCCTGTGTCTGCGTGGGTTTTCTCCGGGTGCTCCGGTTTCCTCCCACATGCCAAAGACTTGCAGGTTGGTAGGTAAATTGGCCATTATAAATTGTCACTAGTATAGGTAGGTGGTAGGGAAATATAGGGACAGGTGGGGATGTTTGGTAGGAATATGGGATTAGTGTAGGATTAGTATAAATGGGTGGTTGATGGTCGGCACAGACTCGGTGGGCCGAAGGGCCTGTTTCAGTGCTGTATCTCTAATCTAAAATCTAAAACTAGAGGGCATAGATTTAAGGTGAGAGGGAGGAGGTTTAAAGGGGATCAAAGGGGTAAATGTTTCACCCCAAAAATAGTGAGCATCTGGAATGAGCTGCCTGAGGAGGTGGTGGAGGCAGGAACAGCAGCAACATTTAAGAGGCATCTGGACAGGTACTTGAATGAGCCATGCATAGAGGGATTTGAAATTCATGCAGGCAGGTGGGATTAGTATAGATAGGCATTATGGTCGGCATGGATGTGGTGGGCCGAAGGGCCTGTTTCTATGCTGTACGACTCTATGACTCATATATTGATCTGCTACTTCTCAATTCCCCATTGTTCAGTCATCCACTGGGAAGTAAATTGAAAGTATTCAAATTCACTCCTCTGACAATTGGCAATGAAGGGCTGAATTTTTCCGGCCCCATGAAGACTGGATTGGAGGCAGGGAGACAGGAAAATAGGGAGGGTCTGTGTTGGCACAGCTCCCTGAGGCATTCCCGCTGCCAGGGAGCTTTCCCAGGGTTGGACTGGTAACAGGATTAGCTGCTCGCTTAACAGAGGCGGGCAGCCAATTAGGCTGGTTAAGGCCCCAATTAGGGGCGAGTTTGCGTCATCACTCGAAGTTTCTCACTGGCGGAGGGGCCACTCCACTAGGAGATGGCCAGCACATCGGAGGTGGTGTCCCTGTGGCAGCCCGAGGGGGGGGTGCCATCGGAGATGGAGGCTTCATGCCCCAATGGCAGTGCCGTGTGGATGATAGCCATAATTGCAGCCATGTCTGACGCTGCAGATGAGTTTCCCCTGCACCCCGATGTCCCTACCAGCTTTGGGAGTCTTCAGTGAAGCCTTTCTGCTTTGGCCGGTGAGGGCAAATCCATGCCCTCGCAGTTCCTGACCTACCTCAGAAGTGCCCACCTCTCCCAATGGGGCTGCTGAGGCTCCAGAGCTACCAGCCCTCTGATAGGACCTGAAGCATCGAGAGCCCACTCCCCCACCCCCCCGTCCTACTGAAGTCACCTCCCAGAAGATTGTGCCACCAGTCCTGCTGCTGGCAGTGTGGAGTCAGGACTCCCATTTGGTCCTGACATTTCCAATGAAGACAACTAAAAGGACAATTAGCCCATATATTTGGACACAGTTGGAATCTTGCAAACAGCACATGGGCTCCCCGTTGTGTCGGCTCCCTGGCAAGCGAGAGGAGAGGGAGCCTCGCAGCGGGATCTTGGAGTCTTGTTAATTTTGAGGCTGTTGAAGGGCTCATCAACAGCAAATGGCAGGATTGCTGTCTGCTCATATCATATCCTTGTTACTGAGTGAAGAAATCATGGAGACAGATATCTCCAATGGCCATATGCAGTGAATCTTGCATCCGCTCCACAGATGCTAATGGCATCTGCAGTGCCTCCCTGCCACTCCATCAGTCTGACCCTCAGCAATGCTCCCACTGGACTCATAGTGGGCGCTCCAGGCCTCCACTGGAGTGAGCTTCAATGTCCTGCATTCCCGCCTCAGGAACCCGCCCATCGTCCTTAATTGGATGGTGAATACAGAGGGAGCCTTTTAATTGGCTGCCTCCTAGAAGATTCCACCTATTGGCGCTCCTCTGACTTGTGTGGGGTCGGCACCCGGAAATGGTCCCAACATCTGAAAGTTTTGCAAGAGTAGATGTTTCCATCCTATGTATTACCTCCAAATGAAACTGAATTGTAAATATGAATGAAGAGGCACACAGGGGAGGCGGTGGCGTAGTGGTATTATCACTGGACTAGTAACCCAGAGACCCCAGGGTATTGCTCTGGGGACATGGGTTCAAATCCCACCACAGCAGAAGGTGGAATTTGAATTCAATTCATAAATCTGGAATTTAAAGCTAGTCTAATGATGGCCATGAAACCATTGTTGATTGTTGTAAAAACCCATCTGGTTCACTAATGTCCTTTAGGGAAGGAAATCTGCTGTCCTTATCTGGTCTGGCCTACACGTGACTCCAGACCCACAGCAATGTGGTTGACTCTTACACGCCCTCTGAAATGGCCTAGCAAGCCACTCAGTTAGGGCAATTAGGGATGGGCAATAAATGCTGGCCTGGCCAGTGACGCCCACATCCCATGAATGAATTAAAAAAAGGGGGTGAAATTGATTTTCAGAGGTAACATCAAACGGGTGATTATAAATCGGCAATCTGTTTTACATCCTGATGATTTCCTTTTCCACCCCAGTCAACACCAATTTCGGCCTCAGATATTTAAACAGTAACTTTATATTGCCGTTTCTATTTAGGGCATTGGTCAGAGTCAAATAGAGGTGCCACAAGGACTGGTGAGAATAATCTGGAGTTTGGCTTCATAACCTTTGGGGGTCAGTGAGTGTTTATACTGAACTTTGACTCAAGGACTTAAATCAGTGAGACCATGGAGATTGTACAATGTCTGTGAAAGGAATAGTCTAGATCAGTGAAGAATCTTTTTCATCATTCCATGCACATGATGTCCTTATTCTGATGTTCTTAATCACAGACCATACTACTAAAAGGATCAGACCGTTAGTGCACTGTTGCTAATATATGGGATGTTACACTTTTGGACTTTTACCTCAGATGGTTTCCTCTGATTCTGTACCAAAAACCATTCCCATAAGTGAGCTCTCAATCTCTACAAACCAGGCACTGTCTTTATGGAACAAAAACAAGAAATGCTGGATTCACTCAGCAGGTCTGGCAGCATCTGTGGAAAGAGAAGCAGAGTTAACGTTTCGGGTCAGTGACCCTTCAGGGTCCAGCATTTCTTGTTTTTGTTTCAGATTTCCAGCATCCGCAGTATTTTGCTTTTATTTTACTGTCTTTATGGACCCATTTATACATACATTATCTGGGTACTTGTAGCAAACCCAAGAGCCAAATAAAAACCCTTATGGTTTACTCAATACATCAAATGGCCACATGTGATCTACTTGACCTCAGAAAGTGAAAGGATAAACACCCTAGCAGATCATGACTTAGACTAAAAACTAAAATGACAGATCAAATGTATTAGCCATAGATAGGTAAGAAAACAATAGTAAGGATGAACAGCAAACCTGCAGTAATAGAACCACAGAAAAATTAGGGCACAGAAGGAGGCCATTCAGCCAGTCTTGTCCCTGCCAGTCGAGAAAAACTAGCTGCCCAATCTAATGCCACCTTTCAGTACCTGGTCCATAGCCTTGTCGGTTACAGCACTTCAGGTGCATGTCCAGATACCTTTTAAAAGAATTAAGGGTTTCTGCCTCCACCACCATTCCTGACAGTGAATTCCAGACACCGACCACCCTCTGGGTGATAAGGTGTTTCCTCATGGCCCCTCTAATGCTTCTACCAATCACCTTAAATCCCTGGTAATTGACGTCTCCGCTAGCAAAAACAGGTCCTTCCTGTCGACTCTATCTGGGTTCCTCATAATTTTGTATACCTCTATTAAGTCACCCCTCAGCCTCCTCTGTTCTAAGGAAAACAACCCTAGCCTATCCAATCTTTCCTCATAGCTACAACTTTTGAGCCCTGGCAACATTCTTGAAAATCTCCTCTGTCCTCTCTCCAGAGCAATTATGTCCTTTCTGTAATGTGGTGACCAGAACTGTACACAATACTCCAACTGTGACTTAACTTATACAGTTCCAGTATTACATCCCTGCTTTTGTATACTATACCTCGGCCAATAAAGGAAAGCATTCCATATGCCTTCTTCACCACTCTATCTTCCTCTCCTGCCATCTTCAGAGACCTGTGGACATGCACTCCAAGGTCTCTCACTTCTATCTCTCTCAATATCATCCTGTTCATTGTGTATTCCCTCGCTTTATTTGCCCTCCCCAAATGCATTACCTCACACTTTTCTGGATTGAATTCCATTTGCCATTTTTCCGCCCACTCAACCAAACCATTGATAACATTCTGGAGTCTACAGCAATCCTCTTCACGATCAACTACACAGCCAATTTTTATGTCATCAGCAAATTTCCCAATCATGCCTCCCACATTTAAGTCCAAATCATTAATATTTACCACAACAGCAAGGGACCCAACACTGAGCCCTGTGGAACGCCACTGGAAACAACTTTCCATTCACAAAAACATCCGTCAACTACTACCCTTTGTTTCCTGGTCCTGAGCCAATTCTGGATCCAACCTGCCACATTCCCCTGTATCCCATGGGCTTTCATTTTTCTGACCAGTCTGCCATGTGGGACCTTGTCAAATGCCTTACTAAAGTCCATGTAGACCGCATCCACTGCAGTACCCTCATTAATCCTCCTTGTTACTTCCTCAAAAAAAACTCAATCAAGTTAGTAAAACATGACCTTCCCTTAACAAATCCCAGACTGACTATCCCTGATTAATCCATGCCTATCTCAGTGGCAGTTTATCCTGTCCCTTAGAATAGATTCTAACAATTTACCCACCACCGAGGTCAGACTGACCAGCCTATTATTATTTGGCCTATTCCTCGCATCCTTTTTAAACAATGGTACAATGTTCGCAGACCTCCAATCGTCTGGTACCTCTCCTGTATCTAGTGAGGATTTGAAGATGAGCCTCAGCACATCCACTATTTCCTTCCTGGCTTCCTTGAACAACCTGGGATGCAATCCATCCGGCCCTGGCAATTTATCCACTTTCAAGGCTATCAGACCCACTAGTACTTCCGCTCTCATTATGCTTATTGTATCTAATATTTCACACTCCTCCTCTTTAACTACAATGTCTACATCAACCCTCTCCTTTGTGAAGACAGAGACAAAAAACTCATTAAGAACCCTGCCCACATCTTCTGCATCCAAGTATAAGTTCCCTTGTCCATCTCTGATAGGCCCTACCCTTTCCTTAGTTATCCTCTTGCTCTTAATGCACTGATAAAATATCTTCAGGTTTTCCTTGATTTTACCTGCCAATACTTTTTCATGTCCTCGCTTTTCTTTTCTAATTTCCTTTTTTACTTCACCCCTGCACTTTCTATACTCCTCCTGGCTTTCTAAAGTATTAAGAGTTTTGTGATCATCGTAAGCTTTCTTTTTCTGCTTTAACTTATCTTGTAAGCTTCTAGATAACCAGGGGGCTGTAGATTTGGCAATACCACCCTTTATCTTTGTGAGGCCATGCCTACACTGTGCTTGTAGCATCTCGCTTTTGAATGCCTCCCACTGGTTTGCCACTGATTTTCCTTCAAGTAGCTGTATCCAGTCCACTTTCGCCAGGTCACCTCTCAGTTTCTTAAAATTTGCCTTCTCCCAATTTAGAGCTTTTACTCCTGTTTTATCTTTGTCATTTTCCATGATTATGCTAAAACTTACTGTATTTTGGTCACTATCTCCAAAATGGTAACCCACTGTTACTTCCTCCACTTGCCCAGCTTCATGTTTCAGTGCTGTATCTCTAAACTAAACTAAACTAAACATTACTGAAGACTAAATCTAGAATTACGCCCCCTCTCTTTGGGCTTGTTACATGCTGGCTAAAAAAAGTTCGCTTGAATGTAGTTCAAGAATTTTGTCCCTCTGTGCTCTTCACACTGTTTGTATTCCAGTTGATATTAAGGTAGTTGAAATCCCCAATTATTATTGCCCTATAGTTTTTGCACTCAGAAATTTGCCTGCATATTTGTTCTTCTACCTCCCTCTCACTATTTGGGGGTCTATAGTACATTCCTAATAGTGTGGCTGCCCCTTTTTTATTTCTGAGCTCCACCCATATCGCCTCATTTGATGATTCATTTAGCATATCATCCCTCCTCAAAGCTGCTATTGATTCTTTAACTAACAATGCTGCACCCCCTCCCTTTTATCTCCCTCTCTATCCCACCTGAAAACTCGATATCCAGGGATGTTGAGTTGCCATTCTTGCCTCTCCTCAAGCCAAGTTTCCGTTATAGCAACGATATCGTGTTGCCATGTGTCCATCTGTGCTCTCAGCTCATCGCCTTTATTTACTATACTCCTTGTAAAATAAATACCCTTTAACACTGCCAAATTCCTGTGCTGCACACTTTTTAACCTTTGCTTCTTCTGTCTTTCAGAGTCTCTCACTAATTTTCTGCCTCCTGTTCCCTGCCCTGAAATAGTCCTTACTAAGACTGTGCTCAGGTTCCCATCCCCCTGCCAAGCTAGTTTAAACCATCCCCAACAGCACTAGCAAACCTTCCTGCAAGGATATTTGTCGCAGTCCTGTTCAGGTGCAGACCATTTGGCTTGTACAGGTCCCACCTTCCCGAGAACTGGTCCAAATGCCCCAGAAATCTGAAGCCCTTCATCCTGCACCATTTCTCCAGCCACGCATTCATCTGGTGTATTCTCCTATTTCTATACTCACTAGCACGTGGCCTTGGGAGTAATCTGGAGATTACTCCCTTTCAGGTCCTGCTTGCTAATCTTGTTCCTAACTCCCTGAACTCAGCCTGCAGGACCTCATCCCTTTTTCTTCCTGTATTATTGGTACCAATGTGGACCATGACCTCTGCTTGTGCACCATCGCCCTCCAGAATACCCTGTAGCCATTTGGTGATATTCATGACCCTTGCACCAGGGAGGCAACATACCATCCTGGAATCATGTCTGCGACCACAGAAATACCTATCTGTACCCCTAACCATAGAATCCCCTATCACTATTGTTCTCTTGTCCTTTCTCTCCCTCCCTGCATAGCAGAGCCACCCATAGTGCTCTGGTCATGACTCTCGCTGCACTCTCCAGAGGAACCTGCTCTCCCAACGGTACTCAGAACTGAATACCAGTTAGAAAGTGGGATGCTCTCCGGGGCCTCCTGCACTACCTGCCTTGACCTTCTTGTCTGTCTGGCAGCCACCCAGTCCCTCTCTGCCTGTGCTCCCTTAAGGTCCAGGGTAACTACCTCCTGAAACATGCTATCCACGTGGTTCTCTGGAGAGACAATATAAAATAAAGGGTACAATTCTAAAGTGCAGGAGGGTGCAGGAGCAGAGGGACCTGGGTGTATATGTGCATAAATCATTGAAAGTGGCAGGACAGGTTGAGAGCGCGGTTAAAGCATACAGTATCCTGGGCTTTATTAATAGGGTCATAGAGTACAAGAGCAAGGAAGTTATGTTGAACTTAAATAAGACACAAATTCGGCCTCAGCTGGATGATTGCGTCCAGTTCTGGGCACCACACTTTAAGAAAGATATGAGGGCATTAGAGAGGCACATTCCGCTTGGCCGAGCTGCCCAGCCATTACTTAGCTTTACAAACTAACTGTTGCTAATATAATAAGTGGAATAACTTACCAGTTACTTGCAAATCAGCTTCTTCCCCTGTACTGTGGAGGTTGAAAAGGCAGAAAAGAAAAGAAAGACTGCAAAGAACACCTCTTTCCCCTCGTCAGTAAAATCCCTCACACAACTCACAACCTGACTCTGTCCAAACAGCACTATTATAATTAGTAATTATTAATAAATTACACTAATTAAAACCAAACCTTAGTAGTACTAATTGTGGCAGCAATTAAATTTTAGGGAAGGCACACGGGACCCGCACTGTGCCAGGAGACCGGCAGCACATCGGAGGTAGTCTCACAGCGGGAGGTCAAAGGGACATTGGAGGCTGCTCTCCATGCCGCTATCACAGAGTTGCAAGGCTGGACGGGCACAGCCAAAATCATTGTTGTGAAGGGTTCCCCTTCCACACTAATATTCTTAACCACTCTGGGCCTTCTTTTTTTAATGAATCGCTCAATTGCTCCATAGCCTTTTGACATAGGCTCCATTTTGAGGCATCCTCGTTCTTTCCATCTGCCTCAGCAGTGCCCACCTCTCCCAGAGGGGCTGCTGGCTAGCCACTCCTGCAGGCCCTCCCATTGGGCCTTCTGTGTCCATGTTCTGCCCGCTGTCCTTAATTGGATGGTGAATGCGAGGCACTCTGTTAATTGGGCGCCTCTTGTAAGATCATGCTGCAGGGTGCCCCTCCGACATGTGGGGTCGAGACCTGCAAAAGCTCCCAACATCTGAACATTTTGAAAGTGGAGAAGCTGCCGGCACATAAGTCCATAGTCTCCATTTTCCTTCCAAGGATTTTGCACTCACTGCATGCCATGTCTCAAATTACTCATATACTGGGACCCAAATCTACTGATTGTGGAATTTAACTTCACCAAGAGTGATTGAGACATGAGTAGTGCATTTTGTCAAAACATGATTACATTTTATTTTGACATGAATTTATTTCATTTAAGTTGTTGAATACTAGGAACAGTTTAAACATATTTATTTAATGTTTTCCCTGGAAGCTGGTAATGAACAAATTAATTGGTTACTTTAGTAGTGTGATTAGTTGCTCCATTATTATCTTTCCTGTGGCAATCATTATTATGTAAGTTAAGACAATATAACTTGAGCTTACTAGTGCGTAATTAGTTTTAAGCAACAAGGAGCCAGTGAAATGCAAAAAAAAAGGATTGTGCACTGTTCAGCACCAGGGGAATGATTAATTCAACACAGCTCAATAGGTCTAAATCATCCTGACAAGTTGTTATGTTGGAATATCAACAAATTTAAGACAAGGAGTTATTCGACTCCATTGTAGATATCATATTACTCACTGGATTTATAAATAAGGTCATCTTCTGTCAAATTCTTGAGAATCCTATTTAAATATTTATAAGCTATCCAGTTATTGCCTTCATATGAACAAATGTGAATTAGTCAAAAAGATTTGATAAAAATGCAATAAGTTGATGAGCTAAAAAAAAACAAGCTCTCTAAAAATACTTTGCCTTTTCAATTAGGAGGCCTATTAATCAGCAAGCACATCATACTGTCAGGAAAACCCCTACCTGCCAAGACTGTGGCACACATTATTTCGACACATGAACATTAAAACTTGCAATCTCTGACTGGAAAGACATTTCCATGGTAACAGACAATGTTGAAACAATGGGGATCCAGCAGTTGTTCCTCCAATACACAGAAGTGGTCAGACCAGTTTTAGTCACATGGCTAACTGGCTGTGACAGAGAAATTTGAACCTCCAACCAAGGATGTGAAGGGACTAATCACATGACTAACCGGCAGGGCAACCTGGGAGTTTTTTTGAATTTGAACTCCCATCAAAGGCATTTGAACTCAGACAAAGCCATATGTTCGTGGAGTAAACACCTCTCCTGGAACTGAAGCAAGAATTACAGCCTCTTCTGTCTGCCTGCCTTCGTCTCTTCCCACAGAACTGAATCTTGTGCAAACACATGAAACTCAAAGAGAGAAGGGTTTACCACGGGAACAAAGTTTTAAGAAGATTACTGGGCCCCAACGAATTGCAAGACCATATCTTCAATCAAGGACTACAGCGAGCTTGAGAAACAGTAACAAGATATTGCTCCAAACTGTTCTACTTATCTTTTCTTCTGCTCTTTTCTATTCCTATCAGCATGTTTATATTGTGTGTGCATGCTAGCATGAGCGTGTCATATATCCGTAGGCGTGAACTGTATTAGAGTTTAAGTTTAAGGTTTTAATAAATTTCCTCTTTCTGCTTTAAACCAAAGAAAGCCTGTGTGTGCTCAGTTTTTTGCCTTATAATTGGAAACTGTGAACAGGATTCACACAAATAGGAGCTCAAAACACAGTGTGTTAAAAAATTAAACCCTGTTACAATAAGACCAGGTAAAGATAGCAAAAGACCCCTACACCTGGCTCACCTGAAACAATACATTTTAATACAGCTACTTGTGGGCGACACTGATAACTTGTGGTCCAATAAATTGACAAATTTGCAATTCTGTAATATTCCCATTTCAAAACTAGAGCAAAGGATTTTATATTTGAACACAGTTTAAAGAGTGGTTACTATTTATTTTGAACTCAAAAGGCTGACTGAATGGTTGGAAATGTATAAACTGAAGCAGATCATCTGATTTCTGTTCAAGTACAGAAAGAGTGTATTGATCTCCACAAAATAGACACTGTTTGGACACTCTCTTAGCCTCCAGGCTGGATACAGTTATCCCTGAATGGTCCATGTAGACCAAATAAGCTTTCTGTAGGGAAGACTCTCAAGGGACAACACCAGGGGATTCTTCAATGCAGTGCACTGTCATATCTCAGGCTGAAAGAAACATACTTGAAGTCACAGATTTAACTTTAACAAAGATTTAACAAACGTTTAATAAAGACTTCTGTTCACTGCTGTTACATATACCATCTGACCTTACAACAACCCACAGGTCAGGTATTTTCCCCAAAGCACAGAGTTACTTTCAGTTTCTCTTCCAAGTACCATATAGTCTCTAATACTCAAGCCCACGCATACAATCATGACATTCCTCCCTTATCAGCCTAACACATGTCCATGATTTTCCTGCTTGGTGAATGTAGCTTAAACTCCTTCACTTACCAAACATACTGTAATAATTTTTCAAACAAACTTAACAAATCATTATTTTCCTAACTCACTGAGTAAATGAATTTCTTCAATTACATTTCTTTCAAGGGCAGGGTTCGCAGTACACCCTTTTTGTTTTGAACATAATGACAACACAAAATCTTCATACTGTTTTGGTGGTCTCCTCTCACACTGTGGTCTGCCTGTTGTTTCAGGAACTCTGGTCACTGCTTCAGCATTAGGAAATGTCGTCAGCCCCTCTGGAACCGATGTTTCTGCCTCTGGATAGCAAGCTGTCTGCCTGCCAACAGCATCCCTGGCTTGGACATCTGGATTGCTGAATGTCAGCTTCGCCTCAGCTCCGACATCTGGTTCATCTACTGCTATGCCTTTGTCAACATGATACTTTTTGACACATGTAGTTTTTCTGTCATACAGTACTCCTTCTGGCGACTGCACAGTCACACTGTTTCCCTTCTTGGCAATAACAGTGTACGGCTTGGGATAATATGGTGTATCCATTTTACTCGGACTCTCCCGTCTCAGCATTACTTCATCACCTGGCATCACATCAGATTGTCGAGCTCTCCTGTGGTTTGTATAAAACTTTGCCACATCCCTTTTTCGCAGCATAATGATCTCGAACCTCCTGATCAACTCTAATGTCCCTCACCTCTGGTATCTTGGTGCATATTTTGCGTCCAATTAACAACTCAGCTGGGCTTTTTCCCATCATAGTGTGTGTAGTTGCTCTACACATGGCCACATATGACAACAACACCTCCTTCCAGTCTTTACACTCAGCCTGAGCAATCCTCATCTGTTCCTCTAAGGATTGGTTTTGCCTTTCCACTTCCCCATTTGCCTGTGACCATATAGGCGTTACACTGTGATGGTGACTTGCATGTGATCTGCAAAGGTCTGTGAAATGAATTGTGGTCCATTGTCTGAACACAATGTGACTGATAGACCATGCCTTGCAAATATTTCAGTCAATGCAAACACCGTTTTCTCTGCCGTTGTAGACTTCATTACCACATACTCATAATAACTGCTGTCATAGTCAATTACCACTAGTATGGACTCTTCTGATGGAAATGGACCTAAGAAGTCAACTGCTACATCCTCCTATGGTCCAGCTGGTAACAGTGTGCTGCGTACTGGTTCTGGTGGATTGGACCTCCTGACAAGTTGACATCCATGACATGTTTCGACAAACTGTTCCACATCTTTCTCCGTCCCTGGCCACCATACATTGGTTTGTAAGTTTTAGAACATAGAACATAGAAAAATACAGCACAGAACAGGCCCTTCGGCCCACGATGTTGTGCCGATCCTTTGTCCTCTGTCAAGGACAATTTAATCTATACCCCATCATTCTCCTTTATCCATATACCTATCTAAAAGCCGTTTGAAAGTCCCTAAAGTTTCTGACTCAACAACTTCCCCAGGCAAGGCATTCCATGCCCCGACCACTCTCTGGGTAAAGAACCTTCCCCTGACATCCCCCTTATATCTCCCACCCTTCACCTTAAATTTATGACCCCTTGTAACGCTTTGCTCCACCCGGGGAAAAAGTTTCTGACTGTCTACCCTATCTATTCCCCTGATCATCTTATAAACCTCTATCATGTCACCCCTCATCCTTCTCCGTTCTAATGAGAAGAGGCCTAGAATGTTCAGCCTTTCCTCGTAAGACTTATTCTCCATTCCAGGCAACATCCTGGTAAATCTCCTCTGCACCCTCTCCAAGGCTTCCACATCCTTCCTAAAATGAGGCGACCAGAACTGCACACAGTACTCCAAATGAGGCCTTACCAAGGTCCTGTACAGCTGCATCATCACCTCACGGCTCTTAAATTCAATCCCCCTGCTAATGAACGCTAACACCCCATATGCCTTCTTCACAGCCCTATCCACTTGAGTTGCAACTTTCAACGATCTATGCACATAGACCCCAAGGTCTCTCTGCTCCTCCACATGCCCAAGAACCCTACCGTTAACCCAGTATTTTGCATTCGTGTTTGTCCTTCCAAAATGGACGACCTCACACTTTTCAGGGTTAAACTCCATCTGCCACTTTTCAGCCCAGCACTGCAACCTATCCAAGTCCCTTTGCAGACGACAATAGCCCTCCTCGGTATCCACAACTCCACCAACCTTTGTATCATCTGCAAATTTACTGACCCACCCTTCGACTTCCTCATCCAAGTCGTTAATAAAAATCACAAACAGGAGAGGACCCAGAACTGATCCCTGTGGCACGCCACTGGTAACTGGGCTCCAGGCTGAGTATTTACCATCTAAGACCACTCTCTGCCTTCTATCAGTTAGCCAATTCTTAATCCAACTGGCCACATTCCCCACTATCCCATGCCTCCTGACTTTCTCCATAAGTCTACCATGGGGGACCTTATCAAATGCCTTACTAAAATCCATGTACACCACATCCACTGGTTTACCCTCATCCACTTGCTTGGTCACCTGCTCAAAGAATTCAATCAGGCTTGTGAGGCAAGACCTACCCCTCACAAAACCGTGCTGACTGTCCCGAATCAAGCAGTGTCTTTCCAGATGCTCAGAAATCCTATCCCTCAGCACCTTTTCCATCAACTTGCCTACCACCGAAGTAAGACTAACTGGCCTGTAATTCCCAGGGTTGTTCCTATTCCCTTTCTTGAACAGGGGCACAACATTTGCCACCCTCCAATCACCTGGTACCACCCCCGTCAACAGAGAAGATGAAAAGATCATTGCCAGCGGCTCTGCAATTTCATCCCTTGCTTCCCATAACATCCTTGGATATACCCCGTCAGGCCCGGGAGACTTGTCTATCTTCAAGTTATTCAAAAACCCCAACACATCTTCCCTCCTAACGAGCACTTCCTCGAGCTTACCAGTCTGTTTCACACCGTCCTCTTCAGTAATACACCCCTTCTCATTCGTAAATACCGAAGAGAAGTACTCATTCAAAACCTCACTTATCTCTTCCGGCTCAACACACAGTCTCCCGCTATTGTCCTTGACCGGACCTACGGTCCCCCTAGTCATCCTCATATTTCTGACATACGCGTAAAAGGCCTTGGGGTTTTCTTTTATCCTACCCGCCAAGCATTTTTCATGCCCTCTCTTAGCTCTCCTAATCCCTTTCTTCAGATCCTTCCTGGCCATCTTGTATCCCTCCAGAGCTATGCCTGTGCCCTTTTTCCTCAACCTTATATACGCATCCTTCTTCTTCCTAACAAGACTCTCAACCTCTCTTGTCAACCACGGTTCCCTCACATGACCATCCCTTCCCTGTCTGACAGGGACATGCTTATCAATGGCCCCTACTATCTGCTCCTTGAAAAAGTTCCACATTTCGACCGTGCCCTTCCCTGCCAGCATATGCTCCCAACTTATGCTCCTCAGTTCCTGCCTGACAGCATCATATCTACCCTTCCCCCAATTGTAAACCTTGCCCTGTTGCACATACCTATCCCTCTCCATTACCACAGTGAATGCTACAGAATTGTGATCACTATCTCCAAAGTGCTCGCCCACCAACAGCTCTATCACTTGCCCTGGTTCATTACCTAGTACCAAATCCAATATTGCCTCCCCTCTGGTCGGGCAGTCTACATACTGAGTCAGAAAAGCTTCCTGGACATACTGCACAAACACTACCCCATCCAAACTATTCGATCTAAAGAGTTGCCAATCAATATTTGGGAAGTTGAAATCCCCCATAATTACTACCCTGTGACTTCTGCTCCTTTCCAAAATCTGTTTCTCAATCTGCTCTTCCACCTCCCTGCTGCTATTGGGGGGCCGATAGAAAACTCCCATCAAGGTGACAGCTCCTTTCCTGTTCCTGACCTCAACCCACAGTGCCTCAGTCGGCAGATCCTCCTCGAAAATTCTTTCAGCAGTTGTTACACTATTTCTAACTAACAATGCCACCCCCCCACCTCTTTTACCACCATTCCTAATCTTATGAAAACATCTATAACCAGGTACCTCCAAGAACCATTCCTCCCCCTCACCTATCCACGTTTCAGTGATGGCCACAACATCGTAGTCCCAAGTGCCCATCCACGCCTTCAATTCACTCACCTTATTCCTGATGCTTCTTGCGTTGAAGTATACGCACTTTAACCCTTCTCCGTGCCCATCTGTCCTCTGCGACAGTGCTACCTTCCCCAATACCTCACTACACTCTTTGTCTTTCTGAGTGGACCCACTGGTCCCTGGACTACAAGTCCGGTTCCCATCCCCCTCCCAAACTAGTTTAAACCCTCCCGAACAGTACTAGCAAACGTAACAACCACTCCCACGTGACCCTCATGTGCTAGCATCACCAGTCCAGGCCTAAGCTTTTATGGCACTATAAGTCTGTTAGCTCTGAGAATACACTTCCCAATTTTGCACAGTTCATCTCATATAACAATGTTTGTATTGAATGGGCAACTCTTCCAATTTCCAACTCGGATTCTCTGACTGATGTCATTGAATTCTGGATCTTTGTCTGACTCACTTTCAATCTTTCTAGTTGTTATTGCTCTGGGCGTAGCGTGAACTGCCACACACCACATGGATGATTAAGCTTCCTTCTCTAGTGAAGATTTGTGTGTTTGCCCTTCAACTGGCTCAATGATGTCTTGGTCAACCAGTTCCTTGATCTTTGCCTCAACTGTCTTCTTAAACCAAAAGGTGTTCTACGTACAGGTGGAGCTACAGGCTTCACGTTCTCGTCAAATGTTAATCTCACTTGGCAGTTGTGCAATTTCCCAATTTCTTGAAACACTGATCCAAACTCCTCTCGAAGCTCCACATAGGATTTCACAGAATTCACTTTCAATCCAATGTGTAGCACCCCCAAGGCTTGGCTAGTTTCTTGACTCAGAAGAGGCTCACCATCCTTCTCAATCACTACTACATTCTGATTCCCCAGCTCTCACACTCACAGTGAAACATTTGTCATGCTGGGCCCCCACCTGCCAAGAATGAGACATATAAATTTCACCATATGGACATTAAATTTCAAATTGTTGCTGGGAAGAAAAGGCCTGTTACAAGAGCTGCCAGACACTTAGCTGGAGGACGTTTGCATATCAATAGGGACAAAAGAGGTTACTTCCCTTATCCACTTATCCTAAAATGGACTTTGATCACCAGGTATTGTGTGTAAGAAGAGACATTCCAGGGTCTGCTAGGACAAAAGAATCCAAAGACACACAAGTGGTTATACCAGTTGGTCTCATGACTAACCTGCTGGCCAACCTGTGGAGTTTTCTGAATTGTACAGACAGTTTTTGAACTGAAAGACTGTTTGCTCCTGGAGTGAGAAGATCTCTCCTGTCTGCTCCCATCTCTTTCTCACAAGCCTCTGGACCCACTGAGGACACATGAACCGCAAGAGAGAAAATTCTCCTATATCGAACAATGTTTAAGAAAAATACTGGGTCCCAACCTACCTACAATCAAGGACTCTACAGGGAGCTTGAAGAACAGTAATCAAAACCATCTTCAGATATTGCCTCAAACTTTTCCACTTTATTTCTTCTGCTCTTTTCTGTCCCTATCTGCATGTGTGTATTGCGTATGTATGCTAGCGTGGGCGCGTCACGTATTCATAGGCGTTAACTGAATTAGAGTTTAAGTTTAATAAAGTTCAACCTTTTTTCTTTAAACCTAAGAAAACCTGTTTGGCTAGTTTCTTTGCCTTATAATTGGAAGTTAGTGAACAAGGATTCACTAAGGGGGAGCTAAAAAAACAGACTGTTTAAAATTAAACCCTGTTACGGTAAGACCAGGTGAAGGCTGAGAGGGAACCCTAGACCCCTTTTTCACCTGGTCGTAACACATTCAACAGTTTCAAGTGGGATTTTAGATGTGTAAGGATAAAACTTTTTGACACATTTTCGAGATGTGCCCTTGATTCTCTTTGTCTTCAGTTCCTCCCACAGTGCTCTGCTGATGACATTACTGTCACTGCCTGAATCTACAATAATGCTCACTTCAACACCCCCAACAATCACTGGAACTTTCTCATGGTTGCTTCCATTGACAGAAAACATGTATCCATGATTGCTATTCATCTCTTCACTCACTGCATCTTCTTCAACTCGTCTCAGTTGTACTACTTCCATCTCTCTTTCCTTTACATGGTTTGCCAGGCTTCCCACTCTGTTCAGCTTTGCTTCTGCACTTCTTGGCAAAATGGTCTCTACCCCACATTTTCTGAATATCTTTCCCTTGGCAGGGTCGAGGGCATCTGTTCCATAGTGCCCCAAGCTGCTAAGTCTGAAATGTTCTCTCTCAGACTTTTGCTGTTTACTTTTACGCGTACCTGGATTCCATTGTGTCACTCGATTAACCTCAGATTTTGTTGTGCTGATGATGCAAATGGGGCCAAGTTTCAGGCTGTGAACTTGTCCATTCGCTGCTTCCAACGCAGCTGCTATTTTCAAAGTGTCATCCAACATTAAGTCACCTCCTCTTTCCAGCAGTCTACGCCTCAATTTATCTGACTTGCAACATTGGACCACCTGATCCCATTAACTGGTTATTCAAATCCATCACAACATAATTTAAGCACAGATTTAAGGTCATTGGTTGAAGGATTTGAGGGGACATGAGGAAAAACTTTTTCACCCAGAGGGTGTCTGGAACAGTGGCGGAGGCAAAAACCCTCAACTCATTTAAAAGGTACCTGGACATGTACCTGAAGTGCTGGAACATGCCTGACCAGGTGCTGGAAGGTGGGATTAGATTGGGCACCTAGATTTTTTGGCCAGAGCAGACATGATGGGCTGAATGGCCTCCTTCTGTGCCATAATTGTTCTATGGTTCTAATTGCATTCATCAGGGGGAGGCGATGGCATAGGGGGAGGTGTTGGCGTAGTGGTATTGTCACTGGACTAGTAACCCAGAGACCCAGGGTATTGTTCTGGGGACATGGGTTCAAATCCCACCATAGCAGAAGGTGGAATTTGAATTTAATTAATAAATCTCGAATTAAAAGCTAGTCTAATGATGACCATGAAACCATTGTCGATTGTTGTAAAAACCCATCTGGTTCACTAATATCCTTTAGGGAAGGAAATCTGATGTCCTTACCTGGTCTGGCCTACATGTGAATCCAGACCCACAGCAATGTAGTTGACTCTTAAATGCCCTCTGAAATGGCTCAGCAAGCCACTCAGTTGTATTTAACTGCTACAAAGTCAATAAAGAATGAAACCGGATGGACCACCCGGTATCGACCCAGGCACCAGAAACAACAACGGCAAACCCAGCCTTGTCAACCCCGCAAAGTCCTCCTTACTAACATCTGGGGTTTTGTGTATAAGTTGGGAGAGCTGTCCCAAAGACTATTCAACAAGCCTGACATAGTCATACTCACAGAATCATACCTTACAGACAATGTCCCAGACACTGCCATCACCAGCCCTGGGTATGTCCTGTCACCAGCAGGACAGACCCAGCAGAGGCAGTGGCATGCAGTCGGGTGGGAGTTACCCTAGGAGTCCTCAACATCGACTCCAGACTCCATGAAGTCTCATGGCATCAGGCCAAACATGGGCAAGGAAACCTCCTGCTGATTACCACCTACCGCCCTCCATCAGCTGATAAATCAGTACTCCTCCATGTTGAACACCATTTGGAGGAAGCACTGAGGGTAACAAGGGCACAGAATGTACTCTGGGTGGGGGACGTAAATGTCCATCACCAAGAGTGACTCAGTAGCACCACTACTGACTGAGCTGGCCGAGTCCTAAAGGACATAGCTGCTCGACTGGGTATGCGGCAGGTGGTGAGGGAACCAACAAGTGGGAAAAATATACTTGACCTTGTCCTCACCAATCTGCCTGCCACAGATGCATCTGGCCATGACAGTATTGGTAGGAGTGACCACCGCACAGTCCTTGTGGAGACGAAGTCCCACCATCACATTGAGGATACCCTCCATCATGTTGTGTGGCACTACCACCATGCTAAATGGGATAGATTTTGAACAGATATAGCAATGCGAAACTAGGCATCCATGAGGTGCTGTGGGCCATCAGCAGCCGCAGAATAGTACTTAACCACAATCTGTAACCTCATGGCCCGGCATATTCCCCACTCTACCATTACCATCAAGCCAGGAGACCAACCCTGGTTCAATGAAGAGTACAGGAGGGCATGCCAGGAGCAGCACCAGACATACCTCAAAATGAGCTGTCAACCTGGTGCAGCTACAACCCAGGACTACTTGCATGCCAAACTGCGTAAGCAGCATGGGATAGACAGATGGCAGGCAAACACTCCACCTACCAAGACTGAGGCACCCATTATTTCGCCACATAAACATTAAAACTTAAAATTGCAAGCCCCTGACTGGAAAGACATTTTTGTATAGTAACTAGCAGTATTGGAACAAAAGAGACACAGTCGTTGCTTCCCCAATACACAGAAGAAGTGGTCAAACCAGTTTTAGTCACATGATTAGCTGGCTGGAGTTTTTTTGAATTTGAACTTCCAACAAAGGATTTGCACTGAGACAAAGCAGTGGGCTCATGGAGTAAAGATCTCTCTTGGAACTGAAGCAAGAATTACCTCCTCTCGTGTCTGCCTGTCCCAGCATCTTCCCACAGAACTGAATCTTGTGAAAACACCTGAAACTCAAAGAGAGAAAAGTTTCCTATGTGAAAAAGACTACTGGGCCCCAACGAAAAGCAAGACTACCTACAAAAGGACTACAGTGACCTTGAAGAACCATAACAAGATATTGCCTCAAACTGTTCCACCTTATCTTTTGTTCTCTTTTCTGTTCCTATTTGCATGTGTATATCGTGTGCGCATGCTAGCGTGGGCATGTTGTATACCCATAGGCTTGAACCGTATTAGAGCTTAAGTTTTAATAAAATTTCATCTTTCTTCTTTAAACCTGAGAAAGCCTGTGTGAATTGGTTTCCTGGTCTTATTATTGGAAAACTATGAATAAGGATTCACAAAAAGGGGAGCTCAAAACACTGTGTTTAAAATTAAACCCTGTTCCAATAAGACCAGGTAAAGATAGTAACAGACCCCTAGACACCTTTCTCACCTGGACGTAACATAGAGCTAAGCAATCCCATAAGCAACAGATCAGATCTAAGCTCTGCAGTCCTGTCACGTCCAGCCGTAAATGGTGGTGGACAATTAAACAACTAACTGGAGGAGGTGGCTCCACAAATATCCCCATCCTCAATGATATGGGAGCCCAGTACATCAGTACAAAAGATAAGGCTGAAGCATTTGCAAAAATCTTCAGCCAGAAGTGCCGAGTTGATGATCCATTTCGTCCTTCTCCTGAAGTCCCCAGCATCACAGATGCCAGACTTCAGCCAATTCGATTCACTCCGCATGATATCAAGAAACGACTGAAGGCACTGGACACTGCAAAGGCTATGGGCCCTGACAACATTCCGGCAATAGTACTGAAGACCTGTGCCCCAGAACTTGCCACGCCCCGAGCCAAGCTGTTCCAGTACAGCTACAACACTGGCATCTACCCAGCAATGTGGAAAATTGCCCAGGTACATCCTGTACACAAAAAGCAGGACAAACACAACCTGGCCATCAGTCTACTCTCGATAATTAGTAAAGTGATGGAAGGTATCATCAACAGTGCTATCAAGCGGCACTTGCTTAGCAATAACCTGCTCAGTAATGCTCAGTTTGGGTTCCACCAGAGCCAGTCAGCTCCTGACCTCATTACAGCCTTGGTTCAAATATGGACAAAAGAGTTGAATTCAAGAGGTGAGGTGAGAGTGACTGCCCTTGACATCAAGGCAGCATTTGACTGAGTATGGCATCAAGGAGCCCTCGCAAAACTAGAGTCAATGGGAATTAGGGGACAAACTCTCCGCTGTTTGGAGTCATACCTAGCACAAAGGAAGATGATTGTGGTTGTTGGAAGTCAAACATCTGAGCATCACTGCAGGAGTTCCTCAGGGTAATATCCTAGGCCCAACCATCTTCAGCTGCTTCATCAATGACCTTCCTTCAATCATAAAGTCAGAAGTGGGGATGTTCACTGATGATTTCACAATGTTCAGCACCATTCGCGACTCCTCAGATACTGAAGCAGTCTGTGTAGAAATGCAGCAAGACCTGGACAATACGCAGGCTTGGGCTGATAAGTGGCAAGTAACATTCATGCCACACAAGTGCCAGGCAATGACTATCTCCAACAAGAGAGAATCTAACCATCTCCCCTTGACATTCAATGGCATTACCATTGCTGAAACCCCCACTATCAACATTCTGGAGGTTAACATTGACCAGAAACTGAACTGGAGTAGCCATATAAATACTGTGTCTACAAGAGCAGGTCAGAGGCTAGGAATCCTTCGGCGAGTAACTCATCTCCTGACTCCCCAAAGCCTGTCCACCATCTACAAGGCACAAGGCAGGAGTGTGATGGAATACCCTCCACTTGCCTGGATGAGTGCAGCTCCAAAAACACTGAAGAAGCTCGACACCATCCAGGACAAAGCAGCCCGCTTGATTGGCACCCCGTTCACAAGCATTCACTCCCTCCACCACTGATGCACAGTGGCAGCAGTGTGTACCATCTACAAGATGCACTGCAGCAACACACCAAGGCTCCTAGAGAGCACCTTCCAAACCTGCAACCTCTACCAACAAGAAGGACAAGGGTAGCAAATGCATGGAACACCACCACCTGCAAGTTCCCCTCCAAGCCACACACCATCCTGACTTGGAACTATATCGCCGTTCCTTCACTGTCGCTGGGTCAAAATCCTGGAACTCTCTTCCTAACAGCACTGTGGGTGTACCTACCCCACATGGGCTGCAGCAGTTCAAGAAGGCAGCTCACCACCACCTTCTCAAGGACAATTAGGGATGGGCAATAAATGCTGGCATAGCCAGTGATGCCCACAACCCATGAATGAATTTTTAAAAAATGCCTGCCTCAAACGAGTCACAAATTGGGCTATTGTTTCCCCACTCTTTCCATCTCATTTGATGGAAAACATGTCTTTGGAATGTGGCATTTGGCATCACTACATTTTGCTCCTTCAAAGCTTTCAATGCATGTTCATAATCTGCCTTTTATTCCATGTCAGGAAATGTCTTGAAAGTCTCTCACTGACACACCCACATTAAACAGCGATAAGACCCAGTCACTGTGCTTTCTGCACCTCCATCACCGCCATCCAAAAACAAACCGCGAATGCCAACATACACTTCAAACTCCTCCAACTACGCTTTCCATTTCACACTGACGGAACTGGCATCAACCGTTGGATCAAATGGCTTAATTCCCTGGACTGCAGACTACCAGGTCCAACAAATGCCATGGCACAATCCTAAATATCTCTGAATTTACCTCTGTATTGATTGTCTTCATAACTTCATCGCTAATGTCACATCTCAGTCTGAAAGAATCACACTTGAAGTCACAGATTTAACTTTAACAAAGACTTCTGTTCATTGCTGCTACATATACCATGTGACCTTAGAACAACACCAAGATCAGGTGTTTTCCCCAAAGCACAGAGTTACTTTCAAATTCTCTTTCAAGTACCATATAGTCTGGAATACACAAGTCCACTGTTAGGACCAGGTGAGGAAAGGGTCTAGGGCTCTCCTCTCAGCCTTTTTCTGATTTGGCCAGAACAGGATTTAACTTTTAAAACACCGTATTTTTAGCTTCCCCTCAGTGAGTCTCACTGCTCTCTAATTGTAATTGCAAAGAAATCAACCAGACAGGTTTTCTCAGATTTAAACAAGAAAGGTGTAAGTTTATTAACCTTAGTAAAAACTACTAAAAAATATGTGATGTGACCACGCTTGCTTGCGTATGCGATAAACACACACGCACACACAAATAGATACAGAGGAAGAGAAAGAATTAAAGGGGAAAGGTTTGAAGTAATAGATGGAGTTCAGTTGCTGGTTTTGGGTTGGATGTAAAGTCTTTGATTGAAGTTAAGTCTTGTAGTTCTCATTGGGGCCCAGTACACACTTTCAAACTTGTTTCACTGGTCTTCTGTCTGAGGCTTAATTTACTTCCGTGGGTCCCTGGAACTTTGTGTGTGAGAGAGAGAGACAGAGAGGGAGTGCTCTCTTCTTGAAGTTCAATTGCAGGCTCTTCTTTTCTGTGTCAGGCACAATTCAAAAAGCCCCAGGTTGGCCAGCAGGTTAGTCATGTGACTAGCTCCTTGTGAATTTTGTGGATTCCTCCAAGCTTACCAGACACTCTCAGTGGGAGGGTGGAATGCTGGCTCTTACACGTTCAATGACTCTCAATGTCTCTTGATCATCATTATTGACAAAACCCATCTGGCTAATTGAATCTGGAATCCCATTGTCTCTCCATGCCACTGTCTTTTAGAATGCAAATGTGCAGCCATGTTTTCAGCCACTGTTCTGTGGTCTTTTTAAAACAAGTTATATTCAATGTCCAGTAAGCATTCAAATAATGTTCCAATTGACGAAATTAATATATTTCCACCTGGCAATTGTGATTTCTGTCACACCACACATACAATCATGACATGCACCACTGCAATAGTACAAACACACTTGTCCTAGTATTCTCCCTGAATGTAAAAAAGATATTCGACCAAGGCAAGTGGAGTTTCCTCTTCAAGACATGTAATAGAATGGGCTTTGATGGTACTTACTATTCTATATTCACATCCTACAGCTGCAATGTGTACCAGTGGCCTTAGCTTCCCTACATTTTTAATGTATCAAAGGAAAAGATAAGGATGTCTCCTATTTCCCTCCTGTTTTGTCTAGTCATGCAAACTCTGGTTGCCCAAATCAGAGTGAGGTCAGAAGCAGTGTTCAACAGACCAGGAACAGTATGAAGCAGACTGGGATCAGGGCAGTGTGAAGCAGACCGGGATCGGAACAGTGTGAAGCAGACCGGGATCGGAGCAGTGTGAAGCAGACCGGGATCGGAGCAGTGTGAAGCAGACCGGGATCGGAGCAGTGTGAAGCAGACTGGGAGCAGTTTGAAGCAGACCGGGATCGGAGCAGTGTGAAGCAGACCGGGAGCAGTGTGAAGCAGATCGGGAGCAGTGTGAAGCAGATCGGGAGCAGTGTGCAGCAGACTGGGATCGGAGCAGTGTGCAGCAGACTGGGATCGGAGCAGTGTGCAGCAGACTGGGATCGGAGCAGTGTGCAGCAGACTGGGATCGGAGCAGTGTGCAGCAGACTGGGATCGGAGCAGTGTGCAGCAGACTGGGATCGGAGCAGTGTGAAGCAGACCGGGAGCAGTGTGAAGCAGATCGGGAGCAGTGTGAAGCAGACCGGTATCGGAGCAGTGTGAAGCAGAGCGGGAGCAGTGTGAAGCAGACCGGGAGCAGTGTGAAGCAGACCGGGAGCAGTGTGAAGCAGATCGGGAGCAGTGTGAAGCAGACTGGGAGCAGTGTGAAGCAGACTGGGATCGGAGCAGTGTGCAGCAGACTGGGATCGGAGCAGTGTGCAGCAGACTGGGATCGGAGCAGTGTGCAGCAGACTGGGATCGGAGCAGTGTGCAGCAGACTGGGATCGGAGCAGTGTGAAGCAGACCGGGATCGGAGCAGTGTGAAGCAGACCGGGATCGGAGCAGTGTGAAGCAGACCGGGATCGGAGCAGTGTGAAGCAGACCGGGATCGGAGCAGTGTGAAGCAGACCGGGATCGGAGCAGTGTGAAGCAGACCGGGATCGGAGCAGTGTGAAGCAGACCGGGATCGGAGCAGTGTGAAGCAGACAGGGATCGGAGCAGTGTGAAGCAGACCGGGATCGGAGCAGTGTGAAGCAGACCGGGATCGGAGCAGTGTGAAGCAGACCGGGATCGGAGCAGTGTGAAGCAGACCGGGATCGGAGCAGTGTGAAGCAGACCGGGATCGGAGCAGTGTGAAGCAGACCGGGAGCAGTTTGAAGCAGACTGGGAGCAGTGTGAAGCAGACCGGGATCGGAGCAGTGTGAAGCAGACCGGGAGCAGTGTGAAGCAGTGCGGGAGCAGTGTGAAGCAGAGCGGGAGCAGTGTGAAGCAGAGCGGGAGCAATGTGAAGCAGACCGGGATCGGAGCAATGTGAAGCAGACCGGGAGCAGTGTGAAGCAGACCGGAATTGGAGCAGTGTGAAGCAGACCGGGATCCAAGCAGTGTGAAGTAGCACAAAGTCCAGCTCAACGGAGTCAGAACTTGGTGAGTGTGTGTGAGAATTTGGCACAGTGAGGGATGAGGTACTGTTCTAGTCTTTTACAGAACAAGGAGTGGTCCAAAAAAGGGAGCAGGACACACTGAGACCTGAAGTCCAGAGGCATTAATTAGGTAAGCAGGTAGATGATTGGTCGGTAAGTTTTAAGGTTTCTTTTATTTTCCCTAAACTGGGGCAGTAGTTTTTACCAGTACTGGGGAGATATAAGTCCTGGATTAAATTTATAGCTTAACTAGTTAAATTACTCAATATTATGACTCAATGTTATCATTGTGTGATATTTCTAAACTTGAAACTTAATTAGTTCAATAAAACACAACAGAGATTGTAGGACAGGTGATGTGTTGCAGCTGTAGTATGTGGGAGCTGGTGGACACCAGTGTTATCTGCTGCAACCATATCTGCAGTAAATGTCTGCAGTTCAAGGAGCTTCGGCTCAGGGTTGATGAGCTGGAGGCCAAGCTTCAGATACCGCGATGCATCAGGGAGGGAGAATGTGACCTGGACACTTTGTTCCAGGAGGCAGTCACACCCCTTCCACTAGGTACTTCAGATTTAGTCTGTGGTCAGGGACAGGAGGGTGTGATTATGAGTGAGGCAGGTATGGGGATACAGAAGGTAGCAATGGAGGAGCCTCAGCCTTTGCACTTGTGTAACGTGTTCGAGGCTCTTGTAACTTGTGTAGACAAGAACAGGGACTGCAGGGAAGATGAGCAAACTGACCATAGCACTGTGATACAGGGGGCAATTCAAGTGTGGGGTATAAAAAGGAATGCAGTAATAGTAGGGAACAGTATAGTTAGGGGGATAGATACTGTTCTCTGCAGTCGAGAGCTTGAGTCTGGAAGGCTGTGTTGCCTGCCCAATGCCAGGTTTAAGAACATTTCCTCGGGGCTGGAGAGGGGGAGGGGAAGGATCTAGTTGTTGTGGTCTACGTAGGTACCAATGATATAGGTAGGACTATGAAAGAGGTTCTGCTGATGGAGTATTAGCAGATAGGGGCTAAATTAAAAAGCAGAACCACAAAGACAATAATCTCTGGATTACTACCTGAGACACGAGAAAATTGGCATAGGGTAAATAAGATCAGAGAGTTGAATGCGTGGCTCAAAGATTGGTTTGGGAGAAATGGGTTTCAATTCATGAGGCACTGGTACCAGTATTAGGGAAAGTGGGAGCTGTACCATTGGGAAGGTCGTCACCTGAACAGTGCTGGGACCAGTGTCCTGGCAAATCATATAACTAGGGCTGTAGAGAGGACTTTAAACTAAACAGTGGGTGGGAGTGAGGGGGCGGAGGGCTCAGATGAGAGGTAATTTAGAAAGTTAACAAGAAAGGACAAGGCAATAGAACAGGGTAGTGATATGGGTAATGATAACCGGAGTATGACAGGAAGGGGCAGAGCATACAAATGTAAGAGTGCACCAGAAAATAGGATCAGACTAGGGAAAAATGGCAAGGAGACAGAATTAAAGGCTCTTTATCGGAATGCATGCAGCATTCATAACAAGATAGATAATTTGATAGTACAAATAGAAACAAATGCGTATGATATGATAGCCATTACAGAGACGTGGTTGCAAGGTGACCAAGGCTTGGAACTGAATATTCAAGGCTATTTGACTTTTTGAAAAGATAGAAAGTAAAAGGAGGTGGGGTAGCTCTGTTAATAAAGGATGAGCTCAGTACAGTTGGGAGAAATGATCTTGTCTTGAAAGATCAAAATGTAGAATCAATTTGCGTGGAAGCAAGAAACAAGAAAAATAAGTCACTGGTGGGAGTAGTTTATAGTCCACCTAACAGTAGCATACGAACATACGAATTAGGAGCAGGAGAAGGCCAGTTCGCCCTTCGTGCCTGCTCCGCCATTCGATAAGTTTATGGCAGAACTGATTACTCCATATTTCCACCTACCCCCCAATAATCTTCCACCCCTTTCTTATCAAGAATCTATCTACCTGTGTCTTAAAAATATTCGAAGACTCTGCTTCCACCGCCTTTTGAGGAAGAGAATTCTTAAAGACTCACGATCCTCTGAGAGAAACAATTCTCCTCATTTGTCTTAAATGGGTGACCCCTTATTTTTAAACAGTGACCCCTAGTTCTCGATTCTCCACAAGGGGAAACATCCTTTCCACATACGCCCTGTCAAGACCCCTCAGGATCTTTTATGTTTCAATCAAGTCACCTCTTACTCTTCTAAATTCCAGCGGATACAAGCCTAGCCTGTCCAATCTTCCCTCGTAAGACAGTCTGTCCATTCCAGGTATTAGTCTAGTAAACCTTCTCTGAACTGCCTCCAATGCACTTACATCCTTCCTTAAATATGGAGACCAGTACTGTACACAGTACTCCAGATGTGGTCTCACCAATGCCCTGTACAGCTGAAGCATAACCTCCCTACTTTTGTATTCAATTCCCCTCGCGATAAACGATAACAGTCTATTAGCTTTCCTAATTATGTGCTGTACCTGCATACTAACCTTTTGCAATTCATGCACTAGAACACCCAGATCCCTCTGCATCTCAGATCTCTGCAATCTCTCACCATTTAGATAATATGCTTCTTTTTTATTTCTTCCTGCCAAAGTGGACAATTTCCCACTTTGCCACATTATACTCCATTTTCCAGGTCTTTGCCCACTCACTTAACCTCTCTATATCCCTTTGTAGCCCCCTTATGTCCTCTTCACAAATTACTTTCCTACCTATCTTTGTGTCATCAGCAAAGTTAGCAACCATACCTTTGGTCCCTTCATCTAAGTCATTTATATAAATTGTAAAAAGTTGAGGCCCCAGCACAGGGTCCTGTGGCTCACCACTCGTTACATCTTGCCAAATGGAAAATGATCCACTTATGCTTACTCTCTGTTTCCTATTAGCTTGTCAATCTTCTACCCATGCCAATATGTTACCCCCTACACCATGAGCTTTTATTTTTGCAATAACCTTTGATGTGGCACCTTATCAAATGTCTTCTCTAAATCTAAGTGCAAGACATCCACCGGTTCCCCTTTATCCACAGCACATGTATTGCCCTCAAAGAACTCCAATAAATTGGTTAAAATTGCACAAAACTATGTTGACTCTGCCTGATTACCTTGAATTTTTCTAAATGCCCTGCTATAACATCTTTAATAATAGCTTCTAACATTTTCCTTAAGACAGATGCTATGCTAACTGGCCTGTAGTTTCCTGCTTTCTGTCTCCTTCCCTTTTTGAATAAAGGAGTTACATTCACTATTTTCCAAGCTAATGGAACCTTCCCCAAATCTAACCACACTGTAGGGCAGAAATCAAGAAATAATGAGGGCTTGTAAGAAACGTACTGCAATAATTATGGGCAAATTTAATCTTCAGATCGATTGAACAAATCAAATTGGCAAAGATAGACTGGAGGATGAGTTCATACAGTGTATTCCGGACAGTTTCTTAGAACAATACACTCTGGAACCAACCAGGGAACAGGCTATTTTAGACTTGGTAATGTGTAATGAGATAGCATTAATTAATGACCTCATTGTAAAGGATCTTCGAAGCAAGAGTGATCATAACATGATAGAATTTCACTTTCAGTTTGAGGGTGAGAAACCTGGATCTGAAACTAGTGTCTTAAACTTAAATAACGGCAATTACAAAGGTATGAAGACAGAGTTCCTGCAGTGGACTGGGAAAATAGGTTAAAAGGTAACATGATAGATAAGCAGTGGCAGACATTATAGGAGATATTTCATAACTCTCAACAAAGATATATTCAAAGATATATAACTAAGGAAGTTAAGAATGGTATCAAATTGAAAGAAAAGGTGTACAATGCTTCGAAGATCAGTGGTAGACCAGAAGATTGGGAAAAGTTTAGAAACCAGCAAAGGATGACTAAAAAAAATAAAGAGGTAGAAATTAGAATATGAGAATAAACTAGCAAGAAATATAAAAGCAGACAGTAAGAGCTTCTACAAGTATACAAAAAGGAAGAGAGTAGCTAAGTAAACATTGGTCCCTTAGAGAATGAGACTGGGGAATTAATAATGGAAACAAGGAAATGACCGAGACTTTGCACAAATATTTTATATCTGTCTTCACAGTAGAAGCACAAAAATATTCCAAGAATAGTAGAAAATCAAGGGGCAAGAGGGAGGGAGGAACTTAAAGCAATCAGTATCACATGAGAAAAAGTACTAGGAAAACTAATGGGACTAAAGGCTGACGAGTCTCCTGACCTGACGGCCTGCATCCTAGGGTCTTAAAAGAAGTGGCTGCAGAGATAGTGGATGCACTCATTGGATTCTTCCAAGATTCTGGAAAGATCCCAGTGGATTGGAAAACCATAAATGTAACACCTCTATTAAAGAAAGGAGGGAGACAGAAAGCAGGAAACTATAGACCAGTTAGCCTAACATCTGTCAATGGGAAAATGCTGGAATACATTATTAGTAAGTAATAGGAGGACATTTAGAAAATTATAATATAATCAACCATCCACGACTCCTCAGATAATGAAGCAGCCCGTGTCCAGATGCAGCAAGACCTGGACAACATCCAGGCTTGGGTTGATAAGTGACAAGTAACATTCACGCCACACAAGTATCAGGTAATGACCATCTCAAACAAGAGAGAACCTAACCATCTTCCCTTAATGTTCAATGGCATTACCATCGCTGAATCCCCCCACTATCAACATCCTGGAGATCACCATTGACCAGAAACTGAACTGGACCAACCACATAAATACTGTGGCTGCAAGAGCAGGTCAGAGGCAGGAAATTGTGCAGCGAGTAGCTCAGTTCCTGACTCCCCAATGTCTGTCCACAAGACACAAGTCAGGAGTGTGATGGAATACTCTCCACTTGCCTGGATGGGTGCAGTTCCAACAGCACTCAAAAAGCTAAACACCATCCAGGACAAAGCAGCCCGCTTGATTGGCACCCCATCCACCACCTTCAACATTCACTTCCTTCACCACCAACACACAGTGGCAGCAGTGTGTACCATCTACAAGATGCACTGCAGCAACTCACCAAGGCTCCTTCGACAGCACCTTCCAAACCCACAACCTCTAACATCTAGAAGAACAAGGGCAGCAGATGCGTTGGAATACCACCACCTGCAAGTTCCCCTCCAAGTCACACACCATCCTGACTTGGAACTATATCGTCATGCTTTCACTGTCGCTGGGTCAAAATCCTGGAACTCCCTTCCTAACAGCACTGTTGGTGTACCTACACCCCAAGGATTTCAGCAGTTCAAGAAGGAAGCTCACCACCACCTTCTCAAGGGCAGTTAGGGATGGACAATAAATGCTGGCCTTGCCAGCGACGCCCACAACCCATGAGCGAATAAAAAAACACAGTCAATATGATTTTGTGAAAGGAAAATTGTGTGTTTGACAAATTTATTTGCGTTCTTTGAGGATGTAACAAGCAGCGTGGATAAAGAGGAACCAGTAGAGGTAGTATATTTGGATTTCCAAAAGGCATTCGATGAGGTGCCATATAAAAGGTTACTGCACGAGATAAGAGCTCATGGTGTTGGGGGGTAATATATTATCATGGATAGATGTTTGGCTTTCTAACGGGAAAGAGAGAGTCAGGATAATTGGGACATTTTCAGGTTGACAAACTTGTAACTATTGAATTGCCACATGGTTCAGTGCTGAGCCTCAACTATTTATGATCTACATTAATGACTGGGATGAAGGGACTGACTGTATTGTAGTGAATTGCAGATGATACTCTCATGAAGGTGCTTCTATTATTAATATTTTGAGGACTCATATTTAAAAGATTGTGAAAAATGGTTCATTTGAAAAACTGAGGAGGTGCCTGGATTTGTTTTTTTTCCAAAAAGGTTACTGGAGGGACACTGTGGATTTAAAAAAAACACTTACTGGAAGAGACAATGAAATGCTAAATAAACATAAGGAGCCTTGCTGGCTACTGGAGTTGTTTACAGAGAAGTCACATGTCTAGGTTTATGGTTGTCAGGAGATTTGGCTTTCTATGTCGGCTTGGACTGTTTGAATGCTCAGTTGGTGTGTTGCCTGCTAAAAGAGAATCCACCCAACTCATCCCCTGCCACCAGTTTTAAAAAATCTTCTGAGAATCCAGTGTAATAGCTGAACGCACAGATGCAGTAATTATCCCGAAAAGCCTGTAAGACTAACCCTCGGCGTCTCCTGAACAGAACTGCTCCAGAAAGATCCCAGTGACAGCGGTCTACATATACCCAGAGGCCAGACCAAAGGCGATCTGGAACATTCAATATCTTATCCTTTTTCTTCAAGAATTGACAATAACTTAGCTAAAGTTTTTTTTAAATTTGATCTCAGCAGAGCCAATTATTTCATTTTTCTTTATGGTTTTCTGTGTTAGGTTATTTTAAAAGGGTAGATATTTATACTTTCATGTTTCAAACTATGTGTTAATGAGCTTTGCATCTTTATTGTGTAAGTCTTGTTTTATAATAAATAAATAATTTTGTTGTTTATTAAAGAAACCTGGTTGGCAGATTTTATTCTGAAACAAATATAGATAACGTATATAATACGCCATATCGGTAACCTGTGTGGGAAGGCCCAGAACCAGGAGCGGATAAATTCAGCACGAGGCTTGGGGCCTTCACTTACCTTTTGGGAGCGGAGAGCAGATGCGCCGGAGTTTTGAAAAAAGAAAAAAAAAGTCAACAGGAACAGCACAGGAAAGCTGCAAGGTGATTGGTTGGTGAGTAACTGCTGTTAGGGAATAACTCTAAGTAGCTGGGTAAGTAACCAAAGCAAAGAGAAAGGTCCACAGTTTTTTTTGAATATTGTAAGTAATTTTTTTTTTAAAGGGAATCAAGGTCCCTAGTGTAAATAATCTAATTTTGGGGTAATTTAAGGGAGTAAATTAAGGGTAAGTCATGGCAGGGCAGCTCGGCAGCATGAAGTACTCCTTCTGTGCAATGTGGGAAGTCAGAGACACTTCCAGTGTCCAGGGCGAACACGTGTGCAGGAAGTGTCTCCAGCTGCAGCTACTTGAAATCAGCGTTTCTGATCTGGAGCAGCGGCTGGAGACACGGTGGAGCATTCGCGAGGCTGAGATCATCGTGGATAGCATGTACAGGGAGGTGGTCACAGCCGCAGGTAAAGACTGCTCAGGCAGAAAGGGAATGGGTGACCGCTAGACAGAGTAGAAGAACTAGGCAGGTAGTGCAGGAGTCTGCTGGGTCCATCTCCCTATCTAACAGATTTTCCACTTTGGATACTGTTGGGGAGATAGCTTCTCAGGGGAATGCAGCAAGAGCCAAGTCTGTGGCACCATGGGTGGCTCAGCAGCACAGGAGGGGAGGAAAAGGAGTGGGAGAGCTATAGTGATAGGGGATTCTATCGTAAGGGGTACAGATAGGAATTTCTGTGGCTGCAAACGTTACTCCAGGATGGTATGTTGCCTCCCGGGTGCGAGGGTCAAGGATGTCATGGAGCGGCTGCAGGACATTCTGAAGGGGCAGTGTGAACCGTCAGAGGTCGTGGTTCATATTGGTTCCAATGACATAGGTAGAAAGAGGGATGAGGTCCTGCAACAAGGATTTAGGGAGCTAGGTAACAGATTAAAAAGCAGGACCTCAAGGGTTGTAATCTCTGGATTACTCCTGGTGCCACGTGCGTGAGTATATGAATAGGAGGATAGAGCAGATGACTGTGTGGTTGAGGAGATGGTGCAGGAGGGAGGGCTTTAGTTTCCTGGATCACTAGGTCTGTTTCTGGCAAAGGTGGGACCTGTACAAGTTGGACAGGTTGCACCTGAACCGGAACGGGACCAACATCCTTGCTGGAGGTTTGCTAGTGTTTATGCGGGGATGGGGGGGGGGGGGGTTTAAACTAATTTGGCAGGGGGATGGGATACAGAGTGGAGGGACAGTAGGGGGTGATGCACAGTCAAATATAGAAGAGAAACTGAGTCAGTCTGGAAAGCAGAGCTAATATAGACCTGTTAAGGCACAAGCGAATAATGCAAGGCTGGATTGCATCTATTTTAACACAAGGAGTCTTACTAGTAAGGCAGATGAATTGAGGGCTTTGATTAACACATGGGAATATGATATTATTGCTATCACAGAAACATGGTTAAGGGAAAGGCAGGACTGGCAGCTCAATATTCCAGGGTATAGAATCTTCAAGCGTGACAGGGGAGTGGGTAAAAGAGGAGGTGGCATTGCACTTTTGATCAAGGAGTCAATTACTGCAGTAAGGAGGGATGATATCTTAGAAGGTTTCTCAAATGAGGCCATATGGGTAGAACTTAAAAATAAAAAGAGGACAATCACTTGGCTGGGAGTGTACTACAGGCCCCCAAACAGTCAGGGAGAGATAGAGGAGCAGATATGTAGGTGAATCTCAGAGGTGTAAAAATAATAGGGTAATCATAGTAGGGGATTTAAACTTCCCTAATATCAATTGGGATAGTCTTAGTGCAAAAGGCTTAAAGGGGGCGGAATTCTTAAAGTGTATACAGGAGAGCTTTTTGAGCCAGCACGTAGAAAGTCCAACAAGAGAAGGGGCAGTACTGGACCTAATCCTAGGGAATGAAGCCGGACAAGTGGTAGAAGTGTCAGTGGGGGAGCATTTCGGGGATAGTGACCATAACTCTGCAAGTTTTAAGGTAGTTATGGAAAAGGACAAAGAGGGACTGGAAGAAAAAGTACTAAATTGGGGGAAAGCCGATTTCAATATGATAAAACAAGATCTGGCCAAAGTGGACTGGGAGCAGCTATTTGTAGGAAAGTCTGCATCAGACCTGTGGGTGTCATTCAAAAGGAAATAGTGAGAGTTCAGGGCCAACATGTTCCCGTAAAGGTGAAGGGTAGGACCAACAAGTCCAGGGAACCCTGGATGTCAAGCGATATAAAGGATTGGATAAGGAAAAAAAATGAGGCTTATGGCAAAGACAGAGCGCTGAAAACAGCACAGGCCCTAGAGGAGTATAGAAAGTATAGGGGGGTACTTAAAAAAGTAATTAGGAGAGCGAAGAGGGGACATGAAAAAACACTGGCGGGTAAGATAAAGGAAAATCCCAAGGCATTTTATAAGTACATTAAGGGCAAGAGAGTAACCAGGGAAAGAGTAGGGCCCATTAGGCACCATAGTGGCAATCTGTGTGTGGAGCCGGAGGATACAGGTGAGGTTTTAAATGATTACTTTTCATCTGTTTTCACTATGGAGAAGGACGATGTAGGTGTAGAGATCAGGGAGGGGGATTATGATATACTTGAACAAATTAGCATTGAAAGGGAGGAAGTATTAGCTGTTTTAGCGGGCTTAAAAGTGGATAAATCCCAGGCCCAGATGAGATGTCTCCCAGACTGTTATGTGAGTCAAGGAAGGAAAGAATAAGGGCTCTGACACAAATTTTCAAATCCTTTCTGGCCACAGGAGAGGTACCAGAGGACTGGAGGTCAGCGAATGTGGTACCATTATTCAAGAAGGGTAGCAGGGATAAACCAGGTAATTACAGGCCAGTGAGTCTAACATCAGTGGTAGGGAAACTATTGGAAAAAATTCTGAGGGACAGGATTTTCTTCCACTTGGAGAGGCAGGGATTAATCAAGAATAGTCAGCATGGCTTTGTAAGGGGAGATCATGTCTAACAAACTAGATTGAATTTTTTGAGGAGGCGACTAGTTGTGTAGATGAGGGTAAGGCAGTTGAAGTAGTCTACAAGGACTTCAGTAAGGCTTTTGATAAGGTCCCACATGGGAGATTGGTTAAGAAGGTAAGAGCCCATGGGATCCAGGGCAATTTGGATCCAAAATTGGTTTAGTGGCAGGAGGCAGAGGGTGATGGTTGAGGGTTGTTTTTGCGAGTGGAAGCCTGTGACCAGTGGTGTACAGCAGGGATCGGTGTTGCGACCCCTGCTGTTTGTAGTGTACATTAATGATTTAGACGTGAATATAGGAGGTATGATCAGTAAGTTCGCAGATGACACGAGAATTGGTGGTGTCGTAAATAGTGAGGAAGAAAGCCTTAGATTACAGGACAATATAGATGGGCTGGTAAGATGGGCAGAGCAGTGGCAAATGGAATTTAATCCTGAGAAGTGTGAGATGATGCATTTTGGGAGGACTAACAAGGCAAGGGAATACACAATGGATGGTAGGACCCTAGGAAGTACAGAGGGTCAGAGGAACCTTGGTGTGCTTGTCCATAGATCACTGAAGGCAAAAGCACAGGAAGATAAGGTGGTTAGGAAGGCATTCAGGATACTAGCCTTTATCAGCCGAGGCATAGAATATAAGAGCAGGGAGGTTATGATGGAGCTGTATAAAATGTTAGTTATCCCACAGCTGGAGTACTGTGCACAGTTCTGGTCACCACTCTATAGGAAGGATGTGATTGCACTGGAGAAGGTGCAGAGGAGATTGACCAGGATGTTGCCTGGGCTGGAGCATTTCAGCTACGAAGAGAGACTGGATAGGTTAGGGTTGTTTTCTTGGAGCAGAGAAGGCGGAGGGGGGAAACCTGATTGAGATATACAAAATTATGAGGGGCATAGATAGGAAGAAACTTTTTCCCTTAGCCGAGGGGTCAATAATGAGGGGGTATAGATTTAAGGTAAGGGGCAGGAGGTTTAGAGGAGAATTGAGAAACCAAATTCACCCCGAGGGTGATTGGAATCTAGAATATACTGCCTGAAGAGGTGGTAGAGGCAGGAACCCTCACAACATTTAAGAAGTATTTAGATGAGCACTTGAATCGCCATAGCATACAATGCTACGGGCCAAGTGCTGAAAAATGGAATTAGAATAGATAAGCGTTTGATGGCCGGCACAGACACGATGGGCCGAAGGGCCTGTTTCTGTGCTGTATAACTCTATGGAGTAGTGGACCTAGAGAATCACAGTGCATTCCTCCAACCTCGGTTGTAACAATACAAAGATAGGTAGGAAAGCAAGTTGTGAGGAGGACACAAAAAGTCTGCAAAGAAATATAGATCAGTTGAGCGAGTGGGCAAAAATTTGGCAAATGGCTTATAATGTGAGAAAATGTGAGATTGTCCACTTTGGTGAGAAGAATAGGAATGCATATTTAAATGGAAAGAGACTGCAGGGATCTGGGTGTCCTTGTACATGAATCACAAAAAGTTAGCATGCACATACAGCATGTAAATAGAAAGGCAAATGGAATGTTGGCCTTTATTGCAAGGGGGATGGAGTATAAAAGTAGGAAAGTCTCGCTACAGCTGTGCAGAGCATTGGTGAGACCACATCTAGGGCTGAACTTTTATAGATTCCAAGATGACGCGGCGCACGTGCGAGATATGTGCCGCAGAGCCACCACAATATTTCGTGCGGCGGCTCATTAACATGGAATGGGTGGAAGCCCTCCCCGATGACATAGAGGTGGCGGAGGTTCTGTCTCTGGCAACAGCGTCCGGCGTCACCACGCAGGCGCCAGCGCCATCTTTGAAGGGCTTCAAGCCCTCACCGGTAATTTAAGTTTTTTAAGTGAAGTTGATGCAACATTGACATTTCTAAATTTAATAAAAGATCGAAGGCCCTCTCCCACCACCCCGCGCCATGACCAAATACTTCATTTATTGTCTTTTCCCCACTAAAAAAAAAATTTTGTTCCCATCCTGAGCTTTCCCCCCGAACTTCATTACCTTTGCCCTTCAACCCCTTCCCACCATCCCCTCAGCCAATAGTAACAGTTTTCCCTGATTTCCCCCCCCTCCACCTGCCTTGAAAGTTTCACTCCTCCTCCCTCCCCACCAGTGTTATGCCTCAGATCTCCGAATGGAGATCCGAAGGCGCGGGACTTCCGGCAACCGCTGCCGGAATATCTGTGTGGGACAGCCGTCACGACGAGGTAAGTAATTATTCATTTATTAGCATTTATTTACATATGTAAATTAAGGTTTTTATGCCAAGCAGCAGGGAGCTGCCTTGAGGCCTTGCTGCCACAAGTAAAATGGGGTGGGGCCTTCCCAACATCGAGGCCCGTAGCAGGCCTCTCCCAGAAGGATTTTCCGGGCCTCCCCCGCCATGATCCCTGATGCCGGGGTGGGGTGGGGGGGGCGGGTGTGCTGGTGAAATTCAGCCCCTAGATATTGTGTACGGTTTTTGTCTCCTTATTTAAGGAGTGTTATGACTGAGGTGTAACTGTTTTCCTAGTTCCACTTCTCCACAGGTCACAACATATATTTAAATGTTTAGCCGGTTACTGATATGGTCAATCATAGACTCTATTTATATCCCAGAATGAAATAGCACCAACCAGGTTTCTTGAATAAACAACAAAATTTTCAGTTTATTATAAAACAAGTCGTAACTGGTAACAGTGACACACAGACACACACAAACCAAAAAAAGAGATTTACTCTTTAGAGCTCTAGAACAAAAAAAAAGACAAAAAGAATACTTTGGCCAAATACTTGCTAATTAGTGAAGAAAAAAAAGATGTGGAAAGATGTCAGATGTCCTTTGTTTTGGTTTGGTGTCCCAAATACACGTAGACAGCGGTCACTGGGATCTTCTTGCAACAGTTCTTGTCAGGCAATATTGAAAATCTGTTTGGGCAGGCTTTCCAGGAAAAATGCAGCATCAGGGGTTTTAGGAAGTTTCTTACACTTGCTTCTCAGCGCTTCTTAAAGAGATGGCAAAGTTGGTAGTTTTTGTTTGAAGAGATCAAACAAGCTGAGTTCGGGTTTGCTCCCTTGGCAATTTGTCTCCAACTGTCTTTTTAACACTATCCATATCACCAACTCACTGTCCAAAGTGAAACTAAAAAGTCACAAGATTCCAGCTTCCTGATCCCTATAAATCTTGACCTGTCACTTCTTAGTAAACATCTTTCCCCAAGTCAAAAAAAAAAAACACTGCTAGGTAATTATCTGAAGACAGGTACCTTCCAGTAAGGGCTTGTTTTTAGCAGTCCTTGATTCTTCCAGTAATTGTTCATTTTAACGCTCAGTCCAAAAAACCTTCTGATGACCTCTTTTTAAAAAAAAACAACAAATTCCAGCATCTATGGATTTTTTTTTCCAGTTTTAACACATAAATCCTCATAATTTAATTTTAAAAATGGAAGCACTCGTAACAGGAAGGATATACTTGCATTTAGAAGCAGTTCAGAGAAGGTTCACTAGGCCGTTTCCTGGGATGAAGGTGTTATCCGATGAGGAAAGGTTGAGGAGATTGGGCCTATATTCATTGGAGTTTAGAAGAATAAGAGGTGATCGTATTGAAACATGTAAGATCCTGAGGGGACTTGATAAGATAGATGCTGAGATGATGTTTCCCTTCATGGGGGAATCTAGAATTGGGGGGGGGGCACACTTTCAAAATAAGGGGCCTCCCATTGAACCCAGAGATGAGGAGAAATTTCTTCTCTCAGGGTCATTAATCTTTGGAATTTGCTTCCCCAGAGAGCAGTGGAGGCTGGGTCATTGAAGATATTCAAGGGTGAGTTAGACAGATTTTTGATCTACAAGGGAGTCAAGGGTTATGGGGGCAGGCAGGAAAGTGGAGTTAAGGCCACAATCAGATCAACCATGTTATTATTGAATGACGGAGCAGGCCAAAGGGGCCAAATGGCCTACTCCTGCTCCTATTTCTTATGTTCTTATGAGCCCAGGGACCCATGGGGTACATGCAGGAGGGAATGAACACAAAATATCCCTGTATGCTGATGACATAGTGCTATAATTTAACCAACCCAATATCATGATCTATAAAAACATATGAGCAAAATACCTGTAGTGATTATACTAGTCCAAAAAAGTAATTTGCAGCCTGTGACAAACTGGAATAGGGCTGAAACATGTGGGCCTCAACCTATGGGATTATTCTATCTTACTTGATTGTCTCCTGTTGTCCCCATCCCTGCCCCTCCATTTCTCATTGAAACTCCATCCTAGAAAGGTCAACTGTGGTAAGGAATCAACCCTGTCCCGGTCATCCCTGTCCAGTCTTCAGCTACTCGGCCTATGTGTTGTGCTGACTAACTTTACACAGCTATTTATATGGCTGTCTTGGTATATTTATGTACCGAGTCTTACCCAGCAGTGTAAACTTTGCAGCTGAAAAAAAATCCACTCAAAAAAAAAACTAGGACACTAAGTTGTCCCAGAAAGATTTACCAGGCTAACTGACATAACTGGGCCATTTCTCGTCAAAACAGCACAATTTTGAAACTAGATAATGGTAAAATAGAAACCAAGGCTGAAAATAAGATCAACAAAGTATCAAAGGATCAATGGTTAATACTTGATGAGAATAAAATTAAAATAACTATGGGGAGAAGAGCACAAACAAGACCTGTGGACAAAAATCTTTTTCTATTTTTTCCATTTTCTACCATCTTCTGCTAAATTTGTCAACTGATACTAAGAAAAATTCACCAAAATCTCATCGAAATGCTTATTCTTCATTACAGTGAATACCAGTAGCCTATTTGATTACGGTGGCAAGACACATTTCAGGATTTTGTGATCATTTTTCCATAGAAATGATTTTGAAAAATACATTTGTATTAACACAAGTTTTAAAAGGTGCTGAGGTGAAAGACGCTTAAAATGTTAATGAAATAAGTGTCCATGTTGTTTCCCCCAAAGACGATAAATGATAAATATTTAATTCTCCTGTCTTAGCGATCGATAACCGTCTCATTTAATTCAAAGCAAAATACTGCGGATGCTGGAAATCTGAAATAAAAACAAGAAATGCTGGAAATACTCAGTGGGTCTGGCAGCATCTGTGGAGAGAGAAGCAGAGTTAACGTTTCAGGTCAGTGACCCTTCTTCAGAACTGGAAAATATTAGAAATGTAAAAGGTTATAAGTAAAGTGGAGGTGGGGCAAGAGATAATAATGGAGAACGTGTAGATAGGACAAGGTCACAGAATAGCTGACCAGAAGGCCATGGAGCAAAGATAAACAATATGTTAATGGTGTGTTGAAAGACAAAGCATTAGTACAGATAGGGTGTTAATGGACTGAAAATTGAACAGCTGCAAGTACAAACATGAAAAAAAGTTGGTAAGCAAACTGAACAAATCAAGATGAAATAAAATAAGACAAAAAAAATTTTTAAAAAAAGTAAAATGGGGGGCCCGTTATGTTCTGAGATTATTGAACTCAATGTTCAGTCCGGCAGGCTGTAGTGTACCTAAATCGGTAAATGTGATGCTGTTCCTCGAGCTTCTGTTGATGTTCACTGGAACACTGCAACAATCCCAGGACAGAGATGTCAGCAGGAGAGCAGGGGGGATTTCGGAAATGGCAAGCAACCGGAAGCTCGGGGTCCTGCTTGCGGACCGAGTGGAGGTGTTCCGCGAAGTGGTCACCCAGTCTCCATTTGGTCTCCCCAATGTATTTTTTTCTTTTTTTATATTTTTTTTGTGTTTATTTGCATATTATATTGTATTATTTGTGTATATTCAAACTGTCTGGCAAGGACAAAAGAATATATTCAAAGCTAAAAGGTGTCAAATACACCCATCCTGAATTCATCAAAAGACATTTTTGAATTGAATGGGTTCTTCTGAAATAAATAAGGTGTGAAGTAGCTACATCCTGGGCCATTGTCAGCCACCCCAGGGAAGATCTTTGTCTCCCAACAGAAGCAAAAGATATGAAACCATTTTTGACCTTAAAAGTAGCCCTCTGGGGGAGAGAGAGAGAGAGAAAGCGAGAGAGAAAGCGAGAGAGAAAGAGAGAAAAAAAAAAGAGAGAGCGCGAGAGAGAGATCTGTCTTGTCGTGTGTGTGTGTGTATGTGTGTGTATGTGTGTGTATGTGTGTGTACGTGTGTGTACGTGTGTGTACGTGTGTGTACGTGTGTGTACGTGTGTGTACGTGTGTGTACGCGCCACACACACACACACGAGTGAATACGCGAGTGGATGCAGCTGCAACAATTTCAGGGTAAGGCATATTGCACAATAAATAATTCATCTTCTGTTTTAAACCTACAAGAAAACCTGTCACTGTTTATTTGACAAATAAAACAAAAAGGGGTTAAACCCTAACAACAAAAAACACTTGCTGTGGTCCGGTGGGAGTTGAACAGTGGGAACGACCCACACCCCTCACCTCGTGGCCGTAACAAAGGTAATCAAATAGTTAAAAGCTGCAGTGATGGAAGCTACTTACCTTTATCTCACCAAATCCAGCATTCCATCATGAAGTCATTGCTACTGATCAAAGCTTGGCTCCAGTTTTATGCCAAGAGTTTCAGAACAAACTACTTCCCATTGCATTTGCCTCACGGATTCTGATTGGGGTGCAGAAAACATATAATGCCTGAGAGAAACATTTATTATCCACATTTTGAGCAGTCCAACATTTTGGGCTAAATTTTGTGGAAAGACCCAAGGTCCCTCCGCTGGGACCAGAAGCAGGAATCCTTGCCATGTGGGTGGCGGATGGGATAAAGTTTGCGATTACGTGGAAATTGGTCAAATTCAACCGTAGGCAGGCAATTAACAGCCGACTGTCAGGGATGCCGTCCCAAGAAATGCCAGCCAATCGGAGGACCGGCAGCTCAGCAGCACCACTGAGAGTGGTGGCCATTGCCAGTACTGCAGGAGGCGGGGAGCAGCCATGGAGGAGACCCCAGGACCAAGGTAAGTGTGGTCGGGTCACCAGGTCGAGTCTTGCAGGCCCTGGCAAAAGGGTGTGGGGGTGGAGGGTCCTGCCGTGGGGGTGACCATCGCCACCAGGGGGGGCCCTTCATGGAACATGGATTGCCCCCACCCCTGGCGAACTCACTAGAATCCGCCAGGTCTCACCTGGCAGAATCTCCATGTTGTGGTGGGCCCCTCCGACATTGGCCAGTGGAGGTGGGAGGCAGCCCTTGTGGTCTTTAGTGGTCCACTTAAATGGCTTAATTGGCCTCCCAGCAGACTTCCCATTCTCCACGGCATCCACTGCACACAAAATAGCATTGGGGCAGAAGGCGGGCATACTGCTCAATGCCATCCCACACCATTGTGTGTGCGCCCCCCCCACCACCACTGCCCCCTCCGCCTCCCAGGCCATCTCCAAAGGCCGGATTAAATCTAGCCCTCTGTGTGCATCAGTGAGGATTCTTCAATCTGATTGACTGAAGAGTCTCACTGTTTCTTATCCCGCTTGCAGATGGCCCTGATTCCCTGGAGAGGGCACAGCACTGGAAATGATTTCTAACTAGTGCGGATTTGCTGCTTAAAGCTTGGCAAAAGTTTGCAGGCAGCTGTCAGCGTGATGAACAGCGAGCACCGTTCCTTCACCACTGACCACACAATCCAGACCATTAGTGTAGTTGGAAGTGTGGCAGACTCATCTGCAATCATGCTAAACCAGCATATGCAAATAATTACAGTACAAGATCACAGACACACCACTGATATCGAATTAAAATTAAAGGATGTACAAGCAGACCAATGAAAATATAAAGCACTGGCTAGCAATGAATTATAGGTGCATGTAGTCACAGGTTGTTCTTGAATGCAGCAACCTGTATGATTGCTTCAGCTACAAGCCCATGTACAAGTTCAAACTGGAGAGAGCCAACATGCCTAGAATTCATCCCCTGCCCATACTTTATTTTGTGTATTCCATATTAATCCCTTGATTCTTCCATAAACATTGACCAATGATGTGACAGGCTAAGGGTGCGATTAGAAGTAAGGAAGACATCAGTATGGAGGGAGAATGGAAATATGTCACTGCAGGCAACACAGAAGACATAGAAATCTGCGATATGCAAAATTACCTGTTCAATTTGAAATATTTAAAAGTGCATCTTACAGGGTTAAATATCATGGACTAAATTTCAGTGGGTGTTATAGGCTAGAGATCACTGTTCCTCATGATAGTGGGCAAACACTAAATCACATTCCTTTATCACTGTTTTAACGAAGACGTGAACCAACTTATTTTAACTGGGTTAACATGCCTTTTAAAACAGCAGACAGGGGAATGTTATATGAACATGTTAAGCATTTGTTCATTAATATTACCAAGACAACTTCCAGTTTTAGATGTCTGAAGTTGCCGTTTTGCAGTGTGTGAGTTAACATCCAGCATTTTTCCACTTTGATTAACTTTGTGCAACGTTCTAAAGTTCCACTGGGAACTTGACCATATTTTGTGGGGCCGCACATTCTTCACTTATGAAAACAAATAACATCAGGTAGATCTGAAGTTGTAAAGTAAATCAGAGGCGGGAAAGGCCCAGTTTCTATGCTTTTGCTGATTTGACCAGAAAGCGATATAAACAAAGAGATATTCATTGAGTGTGACTGTAAAGTTCAAAATGGTCAATGGTTACTGAAGATGCTGTCATGATCTTATTGAGGAGAGGAAAATATCCATCACAATCCACAGACTACTCTGATTTGTATTGATTGGTCAAGTACATTTGTTTTGGAGCTGCCATATTGTGAGGTATTAAAAAGGATTTCAAGTGACAGACCCCTATAAATTACACATGACTAGTGCAAGAAGAAGACAGTTTGCAGGCATTATTTCATTTCTTAGATGCTTACTGGAGTGACCATGGGATCAACAAGAACACAATGACTTACTTCTCTAGTCATCATAACATGCTCAGGAGAACACCCTGAACTCCTTTCTGGTATCAGTTATACCTATCTATGCAATGACTCTGAATAGATTACCTTAACAATAATGGTCCAGTGTCTGTGAATAACTCAAACTCCAAACACAATGGTGTTTACTAGCCAGAAGGCTTTAAGCATAGAGAACTGAATGGGCCTGGCTGCTAGTTAACTAACAATGTTGGGAATTTCTGTGCCCTTTTTCCCTTTCCTCGGGTAACTGAGGCTTTAGTACCAAACATAATAATGTTTAACATAATAGTGGCTCACCACCACCTTCTCAAGGGCAGTTAGGGATGGGTAATAAATGTTCGCCTAGCCAGCGATGCCCACATCCCATGAACGAATAAAAAATAATTATTTCACATTTTATCATGCAAAAAAAATCTCAAAATGGCTCATATATAAAGTACTTTTGAAGGTTTGTGACTGTTGCCAAGTATCCAGATGTAACACCCATTGTCCTACAAACATCAAGTGACATTAGAGACTAGTTACTAGCTTTTGATATCGGTTGAAGGAGAATTGTGGGCCAGGATGCAGAGACCGTACCTTTCTTCAAATAATGCCAATAGATCTTTAATGTCCACCTTAAGTACTAGACAACATATTCAATTTAACACATCATTCAAAAGAATGGCATCTCTGCCAATGCAGCACTCCCTCAGTACTGCATGGGAGTATCAATCTGGATTATGAGCTCAAAGTCCTATTATGAGTCCTGAGCCCCAAAATGAAGCTGAGAATAGTATAATAATGCACTTATACTTATTTAAGTAGTAATAACATGCACAATTTGGGATGGTAAGAAACTTTAAAGTAATTTTTTTCTGATTTCTTTCAGGTTAACGTTGCAACTCTACCAAGTATATTGTGGGTCAGTCAGACAAAATATCTGTTAAGATAAAGACCCAGTGCGAGGTGCACAATGAGATAACATGGCTGCCAAGGGCATCAGAGATGGTATTACACATAAACCACTTCTGCTGAGAGTACTCAGTCAGTCATGACGTGGTGCATTGTTAATGTAGAAAAATAATGGGCACATACAGATAGAATAACTATCACAATTTATGAAGATGAGCAGGAAGAAAAGGGCTCCCTGCCAAGAACATTCTGAAAAGCAGCCTATTCACAGAAATGAAAATATAATTTATTTTTCAGACAACAGGTAAACTGCTTTTATTATTGATTTGAAAATTCAGTATGGATAAACTAAATGTTCAAGTGCATTGATGTCGTATAAAAATACAAAATATTTTTAAATTGATATAGAAAACATGGGTGTTGATTTACGCAACATTGTTTTTTGGATTTCTTATAATCCAAGATTGAATGATAAAGCAAAATATTTCTGAAGGTTTAAAACATTCAGCAGCACTCAGCAGCTTTACCGCCTCCATTAACAAACAGCTGACTCGAGTCTGGATCTGCCTAGATTACAGACACTGCACTCAGAGATTTTAGAGAATTCTCCTGCTCAAACGGATATACTCTCATGGCAATCAATAATACAACAATGAAAAAGTTACTTCAGTGTTTCCACTTTCAAGGAGTATTCATACATGACTTTCTTTCAGTTTTTAGGAGACCATTCACTCCTAAATATAACTAACTGCCCAGTGAAGATTTATCCTTTTGTGTCCCAGTAAATCTGATCTGCAGTGCTATGAACTACTAGAGGCTACTCTTAAGAATTCAAGAACCTGATAGCTCAACTGCATCAACAAAATTCCTGATGTTGCGCCCTATAATCTAGTGTGCCCCAAACTGACATCCTCATCATCGCCTACATGTCTGCTAATATTCCTCTTCCCTGTGTGTTACTCCTCCCTCAACTCCTGTTTGCTGGGATTGCTCCACCCACCATAAGGAGGCAAGTTACTTGAAGAGTAGAATGGACAAAGCAGACCAGTGACCCTCGCATTCCTCTCTTCCAGAAGGACGGCACAGTGGTTAGCACCATAGCTTCACAGCTCCAGCAACCCGGGTTCGATTCTGGGTACTGCCTGTGCGGAGTTTGCAAGTTCTCCCTGTGACCACGTGGGTTTCCACCGGGTGCTCCGGTTTCTTCCCACAGCCAAAGACTTGCAGGTTGATATGTAAATTGGCCATTATAAATTGCCCCTAGTATAGGTAGGAGAATTGAGGAAAGGTGGGGATGTGAGAGGGTAATGGATTAATGTAGGATTAGTATAAATGGGTGGCTGATGGTCAGCACAGACCGAAGGGCCTGTTTCAGTGCTGTATCTCTAAATAAAATTTAAAATAAAGGAGCCAGCAACAAAGAGGCACAAGTCAAGAGGCAGCTTCTTACATACTGTCCAGTCCCTAGACTGTAACCCCCACACACAATTTATCTAATGATGCAGAAGAATCACTCCTATCAGAAGCCAATGAAACATGGCCTACTTGGCTGTGTCTCAACCACCACAAGACTGGTGTCAACCACTACAAAGCCCTCACCCAGAAGTGGGGGATATAGTCAAATGAATTCTGTCGTCTGTGACTGTGGGGAGATATCCCAAACAAATGAAGCATATCCTAGAATGCCCTCTATGACCAGAGCCATGCAGCCCCGAAGATCTTCAACGCTCGAGCCAGAGCCTGTGAGAACAGCGACGGGGGAAGGTGTAGTGACACGACAAGAAGAAAAACTCTTGCATGCTTACTCTGCTGATGTCACCAAGTAGCCCATCCTCTTTATTACTTTATTTGTATTTCCCTTTCAGAAAGCGGGTGTGCAGATTGATCCTGCTGCATAGGTAGAGAGGAAACATCATTCCAGGAGTCAACTGGCTGATGTCAAAATGGTGATGTTGCCCCCTGGTATGAGCAGTATTGGGGCAAAATCAGGAGAAAGTAACTCATACAACAAGCGTGTGATTTATTTCAGAGAATGGATTGGGTTTAAGGGCATTGCTACAACCAGGTGAGGAAGGGGTCTCAGGCTCCCCTTTCGCCCCTTCTCTGGTTTGACCACAACAGGATTTATCCTTTTTAACACAGTGATTTAACTTACCACCTCAGTGAGCACTTGCTCCTGCTCCTCTAATTAGAATTGTAAATGAATGCATCAGACAGGTTTTCTTGAGTTGAAACAAGAAAGGTGTAAGTTTATTAACCTTATCACTCTAAACTGGTTAAAATTACTCAAATACGTGACACATCCATGCTTGAATCATATGAGAGGCACACACACTCGTAAATAGATAGAGGAGGGAAAAAAGCAGTGTTGGGAGGTTGAAGTAGAGTCCTTAATAAAAATGGAATTTAAATATGTAAGTGTAGTCCCAGTATCGTTAGGCAAAATTGAAGGGTTGAAGTCCTCGCTGGGCCACATGCACAATTTGGGCTTGCTTCTCTGGTTCCAGAAGTCCCAAGAGAGGCTTTATTCATCATCCTTGTTGATGACAGTGAAGATCTGTAGATTTGAGGTTTTGCTGCAGCTGAGGCTTTTCTGCGACTTTGCTGGAGAGGGACAGAGACCTTCCTTCCTTGGAGTTCAGATACTGTCTGCTTTCTTAGAGCACAATTCACAAACTCTCAGAGTTACACAGGTAGTCATGTCATGTGACCACCTCTTTGCTTGAAACAGAAGTTTCTGGAATGATCTTTGAAATTAAAAGTTCTCCTCTCAAGGGGTTTAGCTCTTTCAAAATCAATGGGTGTTGATGGCTTTTGACAATCAACATTGACAAAACCATTCTTGGTAATTGAATCAGTGAGCACCCCCATTGTGCTGGCTAGACTGGGTAACATCTTTAGCTGCTCTGTTCTGTTTTTAAAAAAGTTATTTGTAATAATGTCCAGTAAAAGGGTCTAGGGGTCTCAGGCAAACTTCCACACGACAAAATTAATATTTTCCATTTGGCATGTGGAATTTCCATCACAGCATGCTCTCCCCAAAGATGTTGACTTTTGACACTTTATATGGTGTGTTTACCAATATTTTAGAGTAGATCATTTATAGGTAGTTAAACAATTCTGATGTGTATGCTACTTCATACCAGACAATACTTGTCACTAAGCTGACCTGGAAAACATTGCTAAACAAAATAATGTGCATGTTTCTTGATGTACGATCATATTTTTAGGAGCTTAGAAATTTATGTAGCTGATGTTAGTATGATATTCCTCTGATCACCATTTTAATGGAGGTATTAACATATTTATTTAATTAATCTATTAAAGTTGCTGACAAAAAACTAGTAGACAAGTTTTTTCAGCATTTGGTGGCTTATATTACCAACAGAAGTTCCAAGACATTGATTTCAAAATGAACCACTGTTAATAAAATAAAAATAGCTCTTCATTACATAACTGGCACAGAGCCTTGCAATCTTTATCAGAAGAAAACTGCCTTATCGTCTTGACCTTGTTCAATTTGCACTCTTGGAGCCAGGACCTTAGCCTCCAAAAATTAACATTCCAAATTACATGCTGCCAAAAGGTGGGCATAACCTTACCTCCAAAAAATAAGAAGTGGGTACACACCATGTAGCCTGCTCTGCACCACTACATGGTAATCCAGTAGGATGGTGCATGGTGGATGGTCAGGCTTCTCTTGGGTTGACAAATCCTAAATCTATGGAGAAGCACAAAAAATACAACAAAATGTTGTCCACTGGAGCCATCCAGGGCAAAGCAGCCCATTTGTAGGCACCCCATCTACCACCTTAAACATTCACTTCCTCCATCAGTGCCGAGTGGCAAAAATGTGTACCACCTACAAGATGCACTGCAAAAACTCACCACGTCTCCTTCAACAGCACCTTCCAAACCCACGACGCCTACCACCTAGCGAGACAAGGGCAGCGTGTGCATGGGAATACCACTGTTCTATTCCAGAAAGCCAGTTGGTGTAGGATAGAACGGGAACCGTTCTTTACACATTTTTATATTTATTTACCAAGTTGTACAGCACATCTCCTAACCCAACAACTACAGTTGCAGTCTGTGTGTATTTATACTTCTTGATCCAGAAGGCTGTCAATAATATACTGCAACAAAAAACCCAAAAACTTTAAAAGGAAACTTAGCTAATCAGACTAAAGTGACATCCCTAGGGTTGATGATGCACTCCAGTCCCCCAGTGACCACCAGTCGCAGAAGGCCTGAAGCATACCGGTGAACACCACATACTCCTCCTTCAGGGATACCCAGGCGTGGACATAGCCATGGAAGACAGGCTGTACTGGAACAACTTGGCGAGAGACAGACAGAGTGAGAGAGACAGAGAGAGACAGACAGACAGACAGACAGAGAGAGAGAGAGAGCGAGAAAAAAAAAGACAAAAAAAGTAAAAATAATGTCTTAAATGACATTTTTTAAATTTCCAACAATTAAAACCTGAAGAATTTCCCCGAGTTGTGATGCCTTAAGTATCATGATTCACAAGACGTCTTGTTCAGCAGCTGTTGTTTAATCTCTTGTGGGGTTAGTGTGGGGTGGGGGAGGGGAGGGGACGGTTGCAAAAGAAGAGATTAAAAAACCTCAAGGGAAAATATCTGGAGTATTTCTCTCCACCCCTGTAAGACAATCAAAACTAGTCCAGGAAATTACACGCACTATGCTCAATATTGTTTTGTACGCTGTGATCGGAGGCTATTCAGGAGAGCAGTTAGGAAAGGCTTCCTCACACAAAGGGTGGTAGAGGTGTGAACAGAGAAAGCAGTAGAAATCTGAAATTGATTGATTTTTACTAGACAAGGGTATGAAAGGATTCAGAGCCAAGGCACGTAGATAGTGTTAAGATACAGATCAACCACTGAGTGGCAGAACAGATCGAGGGGTTGAATGGCCTACTCCGGTTCCTATGTCCACTCATCGAGGAACAACCCCAGCTCTCTTTTGAAGATTTGCAGTGTTAGTATTTACTTTATGTCTTCTTCTTCTTCTCTTCTTCTTTGGCCTCCTTGTCTCGAGAGACAATGGGTAAGTGCCTAGAGGTGGTCAGTGGTTTGTGAAGCAACGACTGGAGTGGCTATAAAGGCCAATTCTAGAGTGACAGACTCTTCCACAGGTGCTGCAGAAGAAATTGGTTGTTGGGGTTGTCTCACAGTTAGCTCTCCCCTTGCGCTTCTGTCTTTTTTCCTGCCAACTGCTAAGTCTTTTCGACTCGCCGCACTTTAGCCCCGCCTTTATGACTGTCCACCAGCTCTGGCGATCACTGGCAACTGACTCCCATGACTTGTGGTCAATGTCATAGGACCTCATGTCACGTTGGCAGAGGTCTTTAAAGCAGAGACATGGACAGCCGGTGGGTCTGGTGCCAGTGACAAGCTCGCTGTACAATGTGTCCTTGGGGATCCTGCCATCTTCCATGCGGATCACATGGCCAGGGCATCTCAAGCGCCGCTGACTCAGTAGGGTGTATATGCTGGGGATGCTGGCCGCCTCGAGGACTTCTGTGTTGGAGATACGGTCCTGACACCTGATGCCAAGGATTCTCTATGTGCCAGCAACTTACTATACAGGTCTACTATCCTTTCGGAAAAGAACACCTCCTGAAATCAAACCTAGTTCTGCCTTTCGTAACTTATACACACAATCTATAATCCTCCCTAATTTATCCAATTATATTAAACTGTCAATATGATCACAGTTTACTCCCTTCATTATTTTAAACACCCCTATCAGATCACCCAAGAGTCTGTGCAAAATAAACAGACCCACCTTTTTAAGCTAAACTGGGCAGCTGAGGTGTTTTAAACTGGATATCATACTTGCACCATCAGTGCAGTCAGAGGAAATTAAATCCCCTAATTTTCCAGAACTGGGTCAATTTTGTGTGGCAAGCGCCCCCTTGTGGAAAGAGAGACTTATAAACTGTGTTTGTCCAACAGCCAAGCTGGGCAGTTAGCTATGCCGTTGTAAAGGGGCAACAGCAGCAGATGCAGTTAATTTAATAATAAGAGTATAATATTAATAATGTAATATTAGTTAATTTAATAGAGAAGATTCTCCAAGGTGGACAGGCACCCATATCGTAGCTTTTGTCTTATCGGATAGATTCTGGCGGTGTCTATACACACCTGATCTTATCCAGCAGCATTCGAGCCACATAAATGAAGGGGCCACAGATTTCCAGGTCAACCCCTCACAACAGTGCAACCTTCAACTGACTGTGAGCAACACCATTTCTAGTACTTTTTACAAACATTTCTTTTCCCAAAGGCTTTTTGTTACTTCTGGCACCTATTAAATTTTCATACTTTTTTTCTCCTTTAATCTTCTGTGCTCGGTGTGGGATGTTAAATCTGTGAAAGGAAAAAATTGCCCATTTAAGGCTCCCCCGTGTCAGCATCAAGTTGTCCCAGGTTAGGTCTAAGACAGTTGGATGCAGAATAAAGCTTCCCTTCTGTCCCCTGTCAATGTTGCTCAGTTCCAACTTCAGAAGCACAGGCTGCACTCATGTGACATATTTACATTCCCCTCACCAGCCAAGCTATAGCATCTCGGGTGAGAGTGCCATTACAGTGCCAATTATGTGCTCTGCACTCAGCACTGGGAACCCTTACAGAAGAAATAGTAATCCAATCAGTGTTTCTGCTAGGCTTTAACCCAGGTACTAGAGGTGAATTGCTGGTGTTTAATCCACTGTGCAATACAATTCTCCAGAAGTTCTCCCCCACCCTGCTCCCTTTAATACAAAATAACTATTATGTTTCATTAATAACAGACAATACTTGAAAAACTCAGCAGGTCAGGCAGCATCTGTGGAGAGAGAGAGAGAGACAGAGTTAACATTTCAGAATGTTGCATTAGTTTAGTTTTAAACTTGTACTTCAGATGTTCAAACTGAAAGATATCCAGTTGAAACTTCTTTATTTAACTTGTGTGAGATGCTACAGCAAGGATTACATGAATCTGTAAAATACATTATTGAAGGACTGATGCTGGTCAGTCAGACACAATTAGGTCTCAAAAAGTCTTTAATAAAGGTAGGAATTTGAGGATTAAAGTACTACAGCTGCACTTCATTAGATCAGTTATGTATTTGGCTAAAAGCAAAAGCACTTCAGCGTCCAATTATCTTTGTCATGTGAAGAAAATAACCTTACCTTACTTTGCTCTGGGCAAAGGGAGGATCCAAAATAATTGGATTTAAATGGTAATTTACTTGGCAAAATAGTTACTTTTCAAATGCAGTTTTTACCTTTGAATGCTGGACTTGTTATTACACTTTGCAACATCTGACTGAGCTTGCTTAAAGAGTCTTTTGAATGTTTTACTAACATTGTAGACGGCAGAAAGTCAATTAGCTGGATGGTAATACAGGTACAAAATTGCATTCCAATTGTTTCTGCTCACAGATATTTAATTAATTTTCATTGAAACTAAGGGGTGAACACCCATCATTTTGTGTATTAATGATACTGTGATCTTGTAAATTTTCAATTCAGAGATTTGACTTTGCTTCGTGTGCATCTATGTATCCATCCTGAGCCTGCAAACAAGTATTATTTTGCTCCCTACTTTAGCTGCTGAATGAATCCAGTCATTTCCCCTTCAAAGACATCTCACTGCCTCTGCTGCCTCACTAAGGTGCCTGCTGGAACTGGGGACATTACAACCTGGTGCTGCCCATCAATAGGCCCCTGTGCCCACTCTCTGCCTGCTGTGTTTCCTGGCATTACCATAGACTGCTAAAGCTAGTGTGTAAACTAAATTGAGGGTACAGCAGTATAGTGGAGATGTTACTGGACTAGTAATTCAGAGGCCTGCATTAAATGATTTGTAAACCTGAGTTCAAATCCCACCACGGCAGCTGGGAATTTAAATTCAATTAAATGAAATAAATCTGGAATTTAAAAGGAAAAACTTGTAACAATAAAAAGGTGACCATGAAACTACTTTATTGTTGTATAAACACATCTGGTTCACTGATGGCCCATTAGGGAAGGAAATCTGCCATCCTTACCCAGTCTGGCCTATGTGCGATTCCTGTCCTACCCCAATGTGATTGACTGTTACCTGCCCTTTAAAATGGCAACTCAGTTGTATTCAAGAAGGCAGCTCACCATCACCTTGGCATGGGTAATGAGGTATGGGCACTAAATGCTGACCATGCCAGCAACATACTGTGAATGAGTTAAAAAACAAAAGCAAATGGTTTTAGCCATGCTTAACTCTTGAAATGTTGGTACTTTGCCTCTTGCACTAAAATCACAACAGCACATCAGGCAAACAGAACAAGCAGCATCAACCTGTTTAAAGAGATACCGCTGACTAAAAAGAAAAACATTTTCAGAAAAAAAAATATGCAAACTAAGAAAGGTGGAAAAGTGCTGGGGAAAATTGATGTACAGAGAGATTTGGGTGTTCAGGTCCATTGTTCCCTGAAGATGGCAACGCAGGTCAATAGAGTGGTCAAGAAGGCATACGGCATGCTTTCCTTCATAGGACGGGGTATAGAGTACAAGGGTTGGCAGGTCATGTTACAGTTGTATAAGACTTTGGTTCGGCCACATTTGGAATACTGCGTGCCGTTCTGGTCGCCACATTACCAAAAGGATGTAGATGCTTTGGAGAGGGTGCAGAGGAGGTTCACCAGGATGTTGCCTGGTATGGAGGGCGCTAGCTATGAAGAGAGGTTGAGCAGATTAGGATTATTTTGATTAGAAAGACGGAGGTTGAGGGGGGACATGATTGAGGTGTACAAAATCATGAGAGGTATAGACAGGGTGGATAGCCAGAAGCTTTTTCCCCAGAGTGGGGGATTCAAATACTAGGGGTCACGAGTTCAAAGTGAGGGGGGAAAAGTTTAGGGGGGATATGCGTGGAAAGTTCTTTACGCAGAGGGTGGTGGGTGCCTGGAACGCATTGCCAGCGGAGGTGGTAGACGCAGGCACGATAGCGTCTTTTAAGATGTATCTAGACAGATACATGAATGGGCAGGAAGCAAAGAGATACAGACCCTTAGAAAATAGGCGACATGTTTAGATAGAGGATCTGGATCGGCGCAGGCTTGGAGGGCCGAAAGGCCTGTTCCTGTGCTGTAATTTTCTTTGTTCTTTGTTCTAAAAAAAAATGCATCAGCTCCAATAAAGAGACACTGACAAGAGTCATATCACAGGATGTGGACAAGAGTTTAAGTTTTTTTAGCTTACATTCCTGAACCCTGTCTAAAAAAAAAAGTTTTGAATTTTTTTTGGAAGTACCAAAACAACAAATTTCATAATCAGGGAGAAAATACACAAAATAATTTTAAAAAGCACTAAAAAGGTACTAGGAAAATGAACATTTTAAAACAATTGCAAAAACCCGTCTGCCCTTTAAGAACTCCAACACACACAGAGCCTTACACCCACACCAGGGGCTATATTTTATTATCCCACTACCTGGAGTGGCAGCAGGTGCACAAAATGGCGGTGGTCCCGCCTGTGATGTTAGCAGCTGTGCCGCCATGATACTGCGGCAGACGGCCATTAAGCAAAAACAACAGCAGCCGCATTATCCATCCCCCCCAAATCACATAGTGGGGACGGCATCAGGGACCGCGTTCACAGCATCACCTGATCCAGGAGCAGGTGCTGGCGCCATCTTTAAAAGGTTGCCAGCCCTGCATTTACTCTGTGTTCTTTCAGCATCAGGTTCCTGAGGCTAAAAGTCTGTGCTCTTCAAAAGGTTACTTTATCTGCAAGTCAGCCCCCAGGCATCAGTACAACCATCGCAGATGCACGATCAAGCGTGGCCCCACGTTCAGTGATACCTCCCTGCTGATTCTCCTCCAGGCTGCAAGGGAAAGGCGTGAGGTCCACTTCCCCAGTGATGGCAAGAACAGGTCCTCCTGCCTGACCAAGCAAGCTAACTGGGTCCAGTGTAGGAAGAGGGTCAATGAACTCCTACACTCAGCCAAGGTAAGATGGGTGGTTCCAGATAGCTTGCTGTAATCTGCTTGCCCACAAGTGTAAAGGCACACGGTTGACACAGCCATTCTAATGATAGGAAGCTCATAGCATAATGATAGCAGATTACTGACTGTATAAGTGAGACCAGTCTCTCTCATTTCGAACTCAGCTCAATTGAGACCCATGACAGTTGGAGTCATGATGAGAGCAGTGACATCCCCCAGGTGCAGAAGAGGGTCCCATGTTAGCATTGACGTGATGTAAATACATTTGGAACTTCACAGTAACTACATCCTTGATCTTTCAGGAGAAGAAGGCCCACAACAGCAGGGAGGTGGCCAGGACCGGTGGCGGGGTGACCGACCTACAGCCTCTGTCTCAGGCCGAAGAGGCGGCGTTCGAGTTAGCTGGGAGTCAAGGAGCACATGCCATATTGGACATCGAGTTCGGGGTCCCAGCAGAAGAGAGTGATTACTGACACACAGAATGAACCAAAATTACATTTTAATGTGGAAACACAATGCTGTCATCATTGTGACATTTGTACCACAACACCTAAATGTCTGTTCTTCACATTGTATCTTGCAGGGTGGCACTTGTAAGTAATTCTTGACAATGTCGAATGATGACAACCTCTGAGGACGAGGAACACTTAAAGGATACACTGTCATATGACACTCCTACACCTTCCACCAGTGCAGATATTCTCATTTCAGTGGATATCCGATCAGCATTCCAATCAGAGGCACAATCTGGTGAGAGCACTGCACACGCACCCAAGTAGCTGGCTGAGGCTGAGGCAGACGAGGCCTCTGACAGTCGGAGGACTGTGGGTGTCTAGACCCATGCCGAGTCCCAGGCTGATGACGAGCCTCTGGTGTCAACAGCACAGGGCATGCTGGAGTTGCAGGGAGGGGTTAGGCAACATCTAGCAGAGGCCATGCACAGCCATGAGCAGATGATGGAGGAGTCCATCCATGCCATACGTGCTGCCATGCCTTAGGCATGTGAACACATGGCTTCATCCATCGAAAGGTTGGTGACCCTCGTTGAGAGCCACATTCCACAGATGCGCCATGACCTGTAACCCCTCAGCTCAGGCATGACTTCAAATCAGTGGTGGCAGAGCGAGAGAAGGACCAGGAGCATGGTGAGTGTTCCTGCTCCTAGTCCTTCTCTGGAGAGCAGGGAGGTTCCAATGAGCCTCGAGAGGGAGGAGGCGAGGATATGCTCCACATCTGGGGTCGGCCCTCAGGGTGATTCAAGTGTGGACATGGGTTCGTCTGTCCCTCCTCCAATGAATCCAGCTCCAGCAGCTGCGACACCCGAGGACAGTCCTGCAGTGGTACAGAAAGCCTACAGACAGCCAGGGGCCTCCAGGCCTCAGGCACCCAGAGGACGACCACCGAAGTCATCACAGGCCAAAGGGCAGCCTGATCAGCAGCCTGCCTCCAGTCCAGCTGCTAGTGCAAGATGTAACATCGCGAAGGAACACCCACAAACATATTAAATAGGCACCGTATCACACATGGGTATTCAGGGGTGAGACATATGTCATGTGCACGTTCATTAAATGCGCTTTTCTGCCAATCATCAGCTTTTATTGTTTGAAAACCACATTCCACCAGAGAGTGATTGTGACTCCTGCAGTCCTATCATAAGCCTTACAGCATTGCCAATGTGACCACTGACATCATTAACATACCAATGAGCATGCTGTTTCATTACACAAATGATGTCACATGCGCACTGGCTCAATTTGTTGTTGCCATTCATGCTGGAGAGACAGATGTTACGGCGATGGAGGACTTGAGACTATATGCATGATAGTAAGTTATGGTAGTAAACATATTTGTTGAAGTTCATGGATTGTGAAAACGGGACATTATCAGTCTCTGCCTTGCCTCCCTTGCTCATTGCTCATCATGTCGGGCCTCCATCACTGCTCTCTGATTTCCCATGCATGCTTGGCCTTGTGTCCTCTTCATCGGAGGATGTCTCATGCTCCTGCACCTCTTCATCTTGCAAAGCATCCCCGCTCTGTAGCGATATTGTGTAGAACGCAGCAGAGCACAATAATGTGCCCAGCCCTGTCTGGTGCATACTGAAGGGCAGCAGAACTGCATCATCAACATACCAATGGCCTGCTCAATGGTCACTCAGGTGGATCCATGGCAGGTGTTGTACTGCTCTTCCGCATTGTTGCTGGTGTTCCTTACAGGCGTTAGAAACCACATCAAAGGGTAGCCCTTATCCCCAAGAATCCACCCCTGAAGGTAAGTGGGAGGGAAGTGAAAAGCAGTGGCACCTGGGACTGGCAAAATATGCATCAGTTATGGCAGCTTCCTGGGAGACAAACACACACTTGTAGGAAGCGCTTTCTGTGGTCGCATAGCAGGTGGGCATTAATTAAATGAAATCCCTTACTGTTTTTTGAAGGCGGATGGTTGGTCCATGGGAGCCTTGGTGGCCACATGCGTGCAGTCGATCTCACCTTGGACCTGTGGGAATCCCGCAATGGCCCCAAATCCAATGGCCCACTCAGCCAGACTCTCAGGGTCAGTCTTGTAGCGTACATAGTCACCAGCCCTCCTGATGCACTGCGAATTGAGAGACCCCACACATGTCCCCAGTGGATCCCTGGAATGATCCAGAGGCATAAAAATTTAGGGCCATAGTAATTTTTGAGGGCCACAGGCATAGGGTGACCACCAAAGCCCACTGGTCACAGATCATCGTTTAGTAGTGCGCAGGTACGTGACAGCCTCTCTGGACAGTCGCAGTCTTCTCTGACAGTTTCACTCAGACATCTGCAGGTATGTTAGCCCAGTCCTATAGACTCACGGGCATATCTGGGCACTTCTTGGCCTTGGTGGCTGCTGCTGCTACTTGCATCTGGGAGCTTCCTCTTGTGCTGCACCTGCCTCTTTGTCCTGCCTTTGGATGAGATGCCCAAGCAGGGAAACAGGGTGCATCATATCCATCTCTATCCTCGATAGACCTTCAAAAGGTAAAGTCCACCTACCTAGGCTAAGATTTGCATTAATTTTGGTTCTGCAGGATTCCTGCATTAGCTCTATGGTATGGATTGATGTTGGTCTCTCAACATTTCAAAACGTACGAGCCATCATGACCATACCAACACCATTTACGTAACAAAAACCACCTACAAAGTTGAAGAGTTCCACACTCCCCTCCCAACACTATACGCTGGTCGATCTCACCCCTCCCCTCCCAACACTATACGCTGGCCGAGCTCTCCCCTCCCCTCCCAACACTAATACGCTGGTCGATCTCACCCCTCCCCTCCCAACACTATACGTTGGCCGATCTCGCCCCTCCCCTCCCAACACTATACACTGGCCGATCTCCCCCCTCCCCTCACTATACCCTGGCCGATCTCCCCCCTCCCCTCCCAACACTATACGCTGGCCGATCTCCCCCCTCCCCTCCCAACACTATACGCTGGCCGATCTCGCCCCTCCCCTCCCAACACTATACGCTGGCCGATCTCGCCCCTCCCCTCCCAACACTATACGCTGGTCGATCTCTCCCCTCCCCACACTATACACTGGCCGATCTCCCCCCTCCCCTCCCAACACTATACACTGGCCGATCTCCCCCCCTCCCCTCCCAACACTATACACTGGCCGATCTCCCCCCTCCCCTCACTATACCCTGGCCGATCTCGCCCCTCCCCTCCCAACACTATACGCTGGTCGATCTCTCCCCTCCCCACACTATACACTGGCCGATCTCCCCCCTCCCCTCCCAACACTATACACTGGCCGATCTCCCCCCCTCCCCTCCCAACACTATACACTGGCCGATCTCCCCCCCTCCCCTCCCAACACTATACACTGGCCGATCTCCCCCCTCCCCTCACTATACCCTGGCCAATCTCCCCCCTCCCCTCCCAACACTATACCCTGGCCGATCTCCCCTCCCAACACTATACGCTGGCCGATCTCCCCCCTCCCCTCCCAACACGGAGCAGTAAGGTTACACTTTTCTGCATTACCTGTGGGAGAGGACTGTAAGATCGCACATATCACACAATGCGATACAGATCTGGCAAGAATGATCTTCCCCCACCACAACATCACCCCCTACCCGGCACCCCACTACCCCCCGACCCCTTCAATGGACTGCTCCAGGGTAAGCAAAAAATTGATCTTTCCTATGCCTCTGTTTAATTTCTGCTTTTAAAAGAAAGACTTGTTTTGATGCAGCACCTTTTCATGTCTCTTTAGAAACACCCCAGAGCGCTTCATGTACAATAAATTGCTTTGAAGTGGTATGAGCAGAAATGTCACTCGTTCTGCACACAGCAAGGACAGTGAGTCAAGGCTGTTTGATCTTTAGCAGTACATTTCTTGCAACTTCTGCAGCAGGAGCAGTTCCAAGGCAGGGAATGAATGTGGGAGAACAGGCATCGGCCTCCATTGTCCATGTTGTATGTACCTCCCCTGCGGATGACTCAAAAATAACAGAGGCTAGGAAACTGATCCAACATATCTATTTTTGTGCTTTTGTCAGTCAAATGCCTCCATTTCTCCTGCCTTTACCCCAATTTGTAATAGAAGATAAACCCAAAATAACAGAGAATATCATATCAATAACAAAGTAGAACACACAAACATGAGCACTAACATAAAGCCACCCAAACACATCATTTTGTATACATTTGTATCTGCTCCCTTCTTTCACTCTATATAAAGCTCGACCACTTTCACTTCAGCTGCTTTCGAAAGCTTCTGAAGATCAAATGACAGGACAAAATACCAGACACTGAGGTGTTCGCCCAAGCATTCACACCAGATTGAAACAGTCACAACTGAGTTGGGCTGATCATGTAGCCAAAATGCCTGGTACACACTTATCAAAGTGAATCTTCTATGGAAAGCTCGAGACTGGGGTGCGCTGTCATGGTGATCAAAGTGCTACAAGGACACGCTGAAGGTGTCGCTTCAGACTTTGATATCGACCCAAAGTCTTGGGAGAAGGTCGCCCAGGATCACTGCATCTGGTGTAACCAAATAAAAAAGGGAGCGGCCTCCTTAGAAAGCAAGCGCATATCAGAGAGAAAACACAAGGAGAGGAAATCCCGAGCCAGCAGCTCATCCAAAACTCAATCGTCTGCGGTATCCTGACCTAATTGCAGCAGAACCTTCCGGACACAGATCGACCTTAGCAGTTACCTACATACCCACCAGAGCCCTACCAAACACCCCAGATGATCGACACGGTTATCTTTGCCTCAAAAAGGAACAAAGATATCACAGAATTGTTACGGTGCAGAAGGAGGCCATTCGGCCCATCGTGTCTGCACCAGTTCTCCGAAAGAGCAATTCACTCAGTTCCATTCCCTCGCTGTTAGCGGGAATGAATCTAGAAGAATCACTCGACACTCAGCTCTGCTCCAATGTCAAACAGTTTATTTAGTTACGCCAGCGGGGAGCAGGTCACTGGTCTGTCCAGATGCCTCTCCACCGAACAAAGGAAATCCACAACAGATATACAGTTACTCAGCCCATCCTGGCTGGACATAATCCAATCGTAACGGTTATTGATTACATACATTACACATATTACCAATTAGATTACTCATTAGGCATCATGTGGCTACGTGATCAGCTCATGCAAGCCCCCTGATCATCTTGTGATGTTTCCCAGACCCCCTTATCAACTATCCTTGAGTCTTCACAATGAATCCTTTTACCTTTATCAAGCCTGCATTCCTGATTGCTTTGTGCAGTCTGCAGTTACACAAAGCAGCTGTCTTATACACTGATAAGAGGGACCCTTTTTGGTCAGGCTGATGGTACTGCTTAGCACAGACAATGCTCAAGGCTGCAAGCTAACTAACTTGTCCCACAATGCCTTGGGTAAATACTCAATTTTGTAACAAGATGTGGCTATACTTTCAACTTGTATACGAATATATATATATATATATATATATATATATATATATTCACTAGGATTATATGAATCTACTTACTCAAATAACATTTAAACAGTATGATATTTACTGCAGGTGCCTCTGCACTTGGGAATACCCTACAACACTCGCCTTCTCCCCTAACCCTTCATGTTCTTCCTTTTCATTTAACAGTCTAATTATTACATGGGCTTTTGAACAATGTCACCATTGTGAAGTGAGATACTTTTTTTTGGTTCAACATAAACATTCCCCACAGCTCCAACAACCGCCTCAAAAAAAAATTTTTTTTTGAAAAGTACTGGAGCATTAAATTTTAAATATTCAGAGAAAGCGCACGAAAGAACAAGTGTCAGCATTAACGAGGTACTGGGAAAACTAAAACGTTCAAACAATTTCAAAAAATCATTTCCTCTTTGAGAGCTCTAACACACGCAGAGGTTTGCTCACACCCACTCACAATGTGGAGACAGAGTGCAATCTGATTCTAAATGGACAGGACATCCTGCTGAAAAATATGGTGTTTCACTGCAGGAATTGGGCAGAAGGGAAAGTCAACATCAACAGCTTAAACACAGAGGTTACAACACGGAAGCACTATACTTGGCCTTCAGTGCATATTAGTGTTTACCCTCCATATTTGTAAGTACTTCCAATCACATTTACCCACCCTGTGCCCATATCGCTTTAGCTCTTCATCCATCTGTCCAACCTAATCTTGACCTTTGACATAAGATCCAGTTTTAAGCTAACCTAACTGGTGATAGAAGAGTAGGTACATCCTGCTAGATTTTACCTAGTGGATTGAAATAATTTTTTTTTTATTATTCGTTTGTGGGATGTGAGCATTGCTGACTAGGCCAGCATTTGTTGCCCATCCTGAATTGTCCATGATCGCTGAGTGGCTTGCTGGGCCATTTCAAACAGCATTTAAGAGTCAACCATATTTCTGTGGATCTGGAGTCACATGCAGGCCAGACCAGGTAAGAAAGGCAGATTTCCTTCCCTAAAGGACATTAGTAAACCAGATTTATTAATTGAATTCAAAATTTCACTATCTGCCGTGCTGGGATTTGAACCCATGTCCCCAGAGTATTAGCATGGGCTCTGGATTACAAATCCAGTGACATTGCCACCGCCTCATCGTTTCCATTCAAAATCTCTTACATTTAATCTTGCATCAATGGCCTGTCATTCTAGATCTCTCAACTACTGGGAACAGTCTGCATCCATCAATAGGGAAATCGTGCCCAAACTGCGCTTGAAATTGCACTGGTGAGGTTAGGCTTCGAATTTCCATGAAATGAATTTGAATAATCACAAACCTTCCATGAACCTGTGCAATTGGACAGAATAGAACATAACCGTTACTTTTTTCTCTATTAAAAAGTATTCCAGGTGATATTTGAGTCATAACCTGGTGCAGTTTTATTAATGTAGCTAACCAAAATAACAATTTTTAATAAGGGGAACCATTCCTTCAACTGCGATTTAACTCCAGCCTGATTTAAAATGACTAAATGATTTAAAAACAACTACCCAGAACCATTTAATAATTGCATTGGTGTACACTAGTCAACTGCTTAGTAAATTAAATATCTGTTAGATGAAAAACTGTTAAAAAAAAAAAAAAAAGCCTTCAAAAGCAGCAAGGGAAAAGGTCAAGGCTCTGGAGCAAAGCAGCATTGAATAAAAATAAGCAGAGTGGGTCAGTAAGGGATAGAGTAACAAAGGTAATTCGGTATTGGTGACTAAGTGACACAAGGGAAAATTAGAAAAAGGTTAAAGCTAAAGTCACTGTATCTGAATGTATGAAGCATTCTCAACAAATTAGATGAATGAATAGCTCAAATAGAAATGAATAAGTTTGATTTAATAGCCATTACAGAGACATGGTTGCAAAGTGACCAAGGTTGGGAACTAAACAGTCCAGGATTTTTAACTTTTTGAAGAATTAGACAAGATTGAAAAAGAGGGGTTGCCCTGATAATAAACGGATGCGATAAAGTCAGGAGAGAAAGGATCTAAGTTCAGAAAAATCAAGAAGTAGAATCAATCAGGTTGAGTGGCGCTGAGAAACAACAAGGGACAAAAAATAAAGGTGGGGGTTGTTTATAGGGCCCTTGACAGTAGTTGTAGTGTTGGGCAGAATATTAGAGATGCATGTAATAAGGGTAATAATGGAGGACTTGAATCTCCCAATACACTGGACAAACCAAATTTGCAGTAATAGCGTGGAGGAAGAGTTTGTGGAATGTATACGAGATGGTTTTCTAGATCATTATGTCGAGTAACTAAATAGGGAACAGGCTATTTTGGATCTCGTATTGTTCAATGAGAAAGGGTTAATTACGGTGTTACGACCCGGTGAGAAAAGGGTCTACGATTCCCTCTCGGCCTTACCGTAACAGGTTTTAATTTTAAACATACCGTTCTTTAGCTCCCTTTTGGTGACTCCTTGTTCACTGCTTTCCAATTATAAGGCAAATAAACTAGCACAAACAGGTTTTCTTTGGTATAATGAAAAAAGGTTGAAATTTATTAAACTTAAACTCTACTTCGGTTAATGCCTACGGATACATAACATGCTCTTGCTAGCATGCATACGCGATAGACACATGCAGATAGAGAGAGAAAAGAGAAGAAATAAAGTGGAAAGGTTTGAGGCAATATCTGAAGAGGGTTTTTGTTACGGTTCTTCAAGGTCACTGCAGAATCCTTGATTGTAGGTAGATCTTGCTTTTCGTTGGGGCCCAGTATTCTTCTCAAACCTTGTTCGCTGTAGAAGACTTTTCTCTCTTGGGGTTCACGTGTCTTCAGTGGATTTGGAGTTCAGAGAGAAAGAGATGGGAGCAGACAGACAGGAGAGGTTTTCTTCAGTCCAGGAACATTCTGCAGACTCAGTTCAAACGGTTTGTACAATTCAGAAAAACCAGGTCGCCAAGCAAGCTAGTCATGTAACCAACTGGTCTGATCATGTCTGTTTGTGGATTCAGCCATCCCAGCAGTCATCCTGAAATTTGAGCTCCCTTACCTACAATGTCTGGTGCTCAATATCCATTGTGGGTTAAATTGGATAAGGGAAGTAACCCCTTTGTCTCCACAAGGACTGTCTGTTAATATGCAAATGTCTTTCCAGCCAAGGGCCTGGTGATTTTTTTTTTTTTAAAACAAGTCCTTTCTTCACCAGCAAGCTTTCAAATCAACGTTCATGTGACAAAATTAATGTGTGTCATTCTTGGCAGGTGGGTTTGAAAGTGAATTACATAAGTCCGAAACTGGGACTTAAATCTAAAGAATGCGAACTATGTAGGTTTGAGGGGCGAGTTCACTAAGGTAGCTTGGGAAACAACATTAAAAGATATAATGGTAGGCAACCAATCACAAACATTTAAAGAATTAATATGTAACTTGCAACAAATATGCATTCCTTTAAGACACAAAAACCCAACAGTAAAAGTGGTCCAAACGTGGCTAACAAAAGGAGTTAAAGATTGTATTAGATCAAAGGAAGACACTTATAATGTTGCCAAAAAGAGTACAAAGCCTGAGGAACAGGAAGATTTTAGAATTGAGCAAAAGAGGACCAAGAAATTAATAAAGAAAAGGAAGAGAATATGAAAATAGTACAGAAGCAAGGATGCCTTACTGCAGTTATACAGGGCCTTGGTGAGACCAAGGAGTCTTGGTCCTGGAGTATTGTGTGCAGTTTTGGTCTCCTTACCTGAGGAAGGATGTTCTTGCCATGGAGCGAGTGCAGAGATTTACTAGGCGATTCCTGGGAGGGCAGGATTGACTTTTTTTATTCTTTCATGGGATGTGGGTGTTGCTGGCCAGGCCAGCATTTATTGTCCATCCCTAATTGCCCTTGAACTGAGTGGCTTGCTCGGCCATTTCAAAGGGCATGTAAGAGTCAACCACATTGCTGTGGATCTGGAGTCACATGTAGGCCAGACCAGGTAAGGACAGCAGATTTCCTTCCCTAAAGGACGTTAGTGATCCAGATGGGTTTTTACAACAAATCGACAATGGTTTCATGGCCATCATTAGACTAGCTTTAAATTCCAGATTTATTAATTGAATTCAAATTCCACCTTCTGCTGTGGTGGGATTTGAACCCATGTCCCCAGAGCAATACCCTGGGTCTCTGGGTTACTAGTCCAGTGACAATACCAGTCCGCCACCACCTCCCCAGTACGAGGAGATATTGGGTCGATTAGGCCTGGGGTGGCACAGTGGTTAGCACTGCAGCCTCACAGCTCCAGCGACCCGGGTTCAGTTCTGGGTACTGCCTGTGCGGAGTTTGCAAGTTCTCCCTGTGACTGCGTGGGTTTCCGCCGGGTGCTCCGGTTTCCTCCCACAGCCAAAGACTTGCAGGTCGATAGGTAAATTGGCCATTACAAATTGCCCCTAGTGTAGGTAGGTGGTAGGAGAATGGTGGGGATGTGGAGGGGAATATGGGATTAATGTAGGATTATTATAGATGGGTGGTTGTTGGTCAGCACAGACTCGGTAGGCCGAGGGGCCTGTTTCAGTGCTGTATCTCTAAATAAAAATAATATAGTCACTAGAATTCAGAAGAATGAGAGGGAATCGCATAGAAGTCTATAAAATTCTAACAGGACTAGACAGGCTAGATGCAGGGAGGGTGTTCCCAATGGCTCAGGAGTCACAGTCTCAGGATACAGGGTATGCCATTTAGAACTGAGATTAGGAGAAATTTCTTCACTCTCTACTGCAGAAGGTAGTGGAGGCCAAGTCATTAAATATATTCAAGAAGGAGGTAGATATATTTCTTAATGCCAAAGGGATCAAGGGATATGGGGAGAAAGCGGGAACAGGGTACTGAATTAAACGATCAGCCATGATCTTTTTTGAATGGCGGAGCAGGCCCGAAGGGCCTACTCCTGCGTCTATTTTCTATGTTTCTAAAAACAGATTGTAAACATTTCTATAGGTATATAAATAGGAAGAGATTAATGAAAGTAAATGTGGGCCCACTAGAGGCAGAGACAGGTGAAATTATAATGGGGAATAAGGAAATGGCAGAGACATTAAACAGATACTTTGGGCTGGATTTTGTTCCCAGCCCGACATCGGGTTCTGTGGCGGGCCGGAGAATTGGAGTGATAGCGGCTGCCACAGAACCCGACGCCGGGATTGCTGGACTCGATCTTCCTGGGGGCAGGATAGGCCGGCATCAGCCTTACTGCCCAGAAGTCAATTGAGGTCCTTAAGTGGCCCATTGATAGCCAATTAAGGGCCTCTGCCTTGTGGGCTTGGGCGGAGGCGGGCTCCACAGAGGACCCCCCCCCACCTACCCTGGGAACCACTGTACCGCTGGGAACCCACCACCCACCCCACCCCCCCAAACCAAGGCCTTCTGGACCGGCCCCAGTGACTCCACCTCACTTACCCCTGGTCTGGGGTTCCAATACTGGGCCTGTGTCCAAGTCTCTGCAGTATTGACAGTGGCCACCGCTCCCGGTAGCACTGCTGATACAGTTGAGCTGCCGGCCCTCATGTTGGTCAGCAGCTCTTAATAGGGACAGGGATCCAGCCCACAAGTGTTTAAAGGGATGCGGGGGGGTTCCTTCCATTTTTTTCGGCCTAGCACTGGGAGCCCCACCTGCTGCATAAAATCCTGTCCTTTGTATCTGTCTTCACAGTAGAATGCACAATAGAAATTCCCAAAATACTGGAGAACCAAGGGTCTAGGGAGAATGAAACACTTAAAGAAATCAGTCTAAGTAAAGAAATAGTACTGGGGAAGATAATGGGACTAAGTAGCGACAAATCCCCTGGACCTGATGACCTGCATCCTAGGGTTTTAAAGGAGGCAACTGCAGAGATAGTGGATGCATTGGTTTTGACCTTCCAGAATTCCTTAAACTCTAGAATTCGAGGATTGGAAAGTAGCAAATATAACCCCGGTATTATGAAAGGAGGAAAAGAGATAACAGGGAACTATAGGCTGGTTAGCCTAGCATCAGTAGTAGGCAAAATGCAGAATCTATTATTCGGGACATGGGAACAGGGCACTTAGAAAATCATAATATGATTAAACAGAGTCACCATGGATTTATTGAAAGAGAAGTCATGTTTGGCAAATCTGTTTGAGTTTATTGGGGATGTAACTAGTAAGATGGATAACGGGGAAACTAGTGGATGTAGTGTATTTGGATTTTCAAAAAGCATTCAATAAAAGGTCCCACAGAAGATATTCCACAAAATTAGGGCTTATGGGACTGGGGGTAGTCTATTATTATGGATTGAGGATTGATTTCTGTCCATTAACCAGACAGTCGGAATAAACGGGATTTTTTCAGGTTGGCTGGCTGTAACTAGACGGGTACCACAAAGATCAATATGTGTTTCAGTGCTGTATCTCTAAATAAATAATTAAAATAAACATAACGTGCCCCCAGCTAGCAGCCTAAACATCTCTCCCTTTCCATCTTCCCCATCCTGAGCAACAATACCTTCTTTGGCACAGCAGCTCTTGCCTCCCCCTTGCTACAGCTACAAATCAGCCCCTCCCCACCAGTGGCAAGTAACTCACCTCCTGACTTCCCAAAGTCTGTCCACCATCTAAAAGACACAAGTCAGGAGTGTGATGGAATACTCTCCACTTGCGTGGATGGGTGCAGCCCCAACAACACTCAAGAACCTCGACATCACCGAGGGTAGATCAAGGACCACCATGCAGGAGCATCACCAGGGGTAAGATGAGGGGCCTAGGCCCACAGTAGAGGCCATCACCAAGGGTAAAGTGGAGGATCCAGAACCACAGTGCAGAGGTGTCAGCAAGGGTAGGTGACAGACCAAGGATGACAGTGCAGGGCCATCAGCAGGGGTAGGTGAAAGCCACAATCACCAAGGTTAAAAAGTATAAGGCTGCTAGCGCATTGTTTTTGACTAGCAACCCAGAGATCTAAGTTCTGCTCCCAGCATGGCAAGTTGTGAAATTGAATTCCATAAATCTGGTAACTTGGGGGTTAGCACCAGAAAAAGTGATCTTGCCATAAAAACATAATTGGCTCACTATTGCCCTTCAGGGACTGCATCAGAGGTGTGAGGTGATGCATTTTGGGAGGACTAACAACTAGGGCGGCGCAGCGGTTAGCACCGCAGCCTCACAGCTCCAGCGGCCCGGGTTCAATTCTGGGTACTGCCTGTGTGAAGTTTGCAAGTTCTCCCTGTGTCTGCGTGGGTTTTCTCCGGGTGCTCCAGTTTCCTCCCACATGCTAAAGGCTTGCAGGTTGATAGGTAAATTGGCCATTATAAATTGCCCCTAGTATAGGTAGGTGGTAGGGAAATATAGGGACAGGTGGGGATGTGGTAGGAATATGGAATTAGTGTAGGATTAGTATAAATGGGTGGTTGATGGTCGGCACAGACTCGGTGAGCCGAAGGGCCTGTTTCAGTGCTGTATCTCTAAACTAAACTAAACTAAACTAACCATCCAGGACAAAGCAGCCCGCTTGATTGTATGTGGATGGGGTGCCATTCACTCCCTCCACCACTGATGCACAGTGGCAGCAGTGTGTACCATCTCCAAGATGCACTGCAGCAATGCACCAAGCCTTCTTGGACAACACCTTCCAAACCTGCGACCTCTACCATCTAGAAGGACAAGGGCAGCAGATGCATGGGAACACCACCACCTGCAAGCTCCCCTCCAAGCCACATGCCATCCTGACTTGGAACTATATCGCTGTTCCTTCACTGTCACAATCAAAATCCTGGAACTCCCTTCCTAACAGCACTGTGGGTATACCTACCCCACATGGACTGCAGTGGTTCAAGAGGCAGCTCACCACCACCTTCTCAAGGGCAATTAGGGATGGGCAACAAATGCTGGCCTAGCCAGCGACGCCCACATCCCATGAACAAATTAAAAAAAACTGAGTTCCACATCTGGTCCCTGTGAATTTAACTTCCCCATCCCTTCAGAGCAGGAAAAAAAAAACACACACTTTGACAAAGATTGCTTTTCTCCCCGTCCTCGACTCCTTCACCATCTCCCTCCTCTAACACTACTTAGCCCAAATACTGCCCATGATCTTGACTCATGTACAATAGCACAGGAGATCCACTAGTTGAACGAAAATGGGGAAAGGCATATTTCCAAATATTAGTTATACTGGCCAGAGAAGGCAAGCTCACCATAGGTTCCAGAGTGATCCAAGTGTGCCAGATGATGAGAGTGCATGCAAGCAGCTTTGATCATTATACATCATTGGATACAAGAAATGGCACTACAGATAATAAAGCAGGAAACCTTTCAATCATATTCCAGCAAACAAAATTGAAACGCAAGTTAAGTACCAGCTTTGTCAGCTACATGTGTACTTAAGTACTGTACTTCACTGTATGTGAGATAGAAGTGATACACTTACCAACTGCAGCATTGATCCTTTGTATTAACAACTAAACCATTGGTATAAATTAGAGACAAAACTGTATTCTTAATGTGCAATAAAAAAATTTATTATCTTTGCGTATTTAACAAATATGTAAACAAAGTTTATCAATTAAAGAAAAATTCTTGTCGGCTGGGAATTTATAACAGGCTGGGAATCCTGTGGCAAGTAACTCACCTCCTGACTCCCTAAAGCCTGTCCACCATTTACAAGACACAAATCAGGAGTGTGATGGAATACTTTCCACTTGCCTGGATGGGTGCAGCTCCAACAACACTCAAGAAGCTCAAGACCATCCAGGAGAAAGCTGGATTGGCACCCCATCCACCACCTTCAAAATTCACTCCCTCCACCACTGACGCACTGCGGCAGTAGTGTGTACCATCCAGAAGATGCACTGCAGCAACACTCCAAGCCTCCTTCGACAGCACCTTTCAAACCCGCGACCTCTACCATCTAGAAGGACAAGGGCAGCAGATGCATGGAAACACCACCACCACCTGCAAGTTCCCCTCCAAGCCACACACCATCCTGACTTGGAACTATATCGCTGCTCCTTCACTGTCACTGGGTCAAAATCCTGGAACTCCCGAACAGCACTGTGGGTGTACCTACCTCACATGGACTGCAGCGGTTCAAGAAGGCAGCTCACCACCACCTTCTCAAGGGCAATTAGGGATGGACAATAATGCTCGCTTAGCCAGCGACGCCCACACCCCACAAATGAATAAAAAAAAAATCATAAAAAGGTGCACCATTAAGTAAATACTCTTAAAGTAAACAACAATTAATCATTCTGACTCTTAATCCTGCTCGATAAAAAGGATTATACAGTTAATGCAACAGACATGTTGTCCTCACAGAAGGGACATTTTATTCAAAGTACTGCCACAGTAAGAGATAAGACATAATACTAGATATATGTAGAAACAGGAAAATACTGATGCATATACAGGTGTTGGCATGACAGTTTGCAAACTACCTGTGACAAAGGAGGACGCATTGCTAACGGAGAAGGCAATGGAGCTGTACACCCAGAAGACAAGCACAAGTTCAGTAGCAAAGTAAATTTCTAAACAAGTTAGTAGCGGCAGTACGAAATAAATAAATAATACCACAAATAGGCACAATACATCTAAATGTATACAGCGGTAAGATTTATAAACAAAGTCCAGCGCTAGACTTACCCCAGCATCTGTGGAAATCCTATGACAAACTTCCACCTTTGGTCCAGGACAAAATACAGCTGCAAACATTTAACTTCCTGTATTTGCAAAGTCAGCAGTCCCATAAAAAATTAGCACAAAAATAACTAGTTTTACAGCATTTGCCATCATATGTTTTTAAGTTTTATATATGCAAACCTCTGCTGTGAAATCTTTATGCCATGTGGCAGTAGTTTCCTAAAGCAGAGATACTGGAGTAGAAATTCATCTTGGCCATTAGCAAAAAACCAGTGGCATTGCTTTGGCCGCCTGCTATAGGCCCCACTCAATATTCAGCTCCCGAATATTGGGCCAGGCATATAATGGGTGCTTTGCACTAACACCCAAGACAAATTTCGACCCCAACATCAGTGGCAAAGGCAACCGTACAGTATCATAGTGTTCATTCTTGCTGGTTGGCTCTGCCACTTTCTGCCAGAGTCCTGCATGCTCCACAACGGTTCCCCCATCACTTTCTCCACTCCCCAACACAAATTTTGATCAGTGGTGTGTGCACAATGATGGTGCTTGGCTTCTCCTTACCCCACCCTGACTGGGGAGGAGTTACCATGCTGGTACAGTAAGCAGCTGCTGCTACTGTCCACTTGTGCACTCTGGCACCTCAAAAAGAAAAGCTTCAGTGCTGGCGAGCCGACTAGCAGCTAACTGTCCCTGCAGTCAAGCATAGGAAGAGAGATAGGGCTCGGCTGTTTCACATGTTCTCCCAGTTAAAGGGCTAGTGAACAAAGAATCCATCCCATACTTCCCAATTCCCACAGCTATGCTTTCATACCTGCATGAACTGTGACTAATACGAATATAGTTTTCTTTCTGTGCAGTAAGTCACAGGTTCCTGACTCTAAAACACACTGTTCATGAACGTTTCCTGTATTACAGTGATCTCAGTTCAGCACACTATGCTCGGCCCACATTTATGCATAAACATTTACGAGATACATTTATAATACATAAAATCTTGCCATTCTTCTATCCCCCCTCACCAGTTCCATCATTCAACATTTAGCAGAACTGAACTACCGTTTCCATAAAGGAAGTGGCTGCAGGGTGGTTGGTGGGAATGTGACCACTGAGGCTGCATGGATTAGGAAGCAGCTACTGGAGAGACGTCATTCAGCTTGCTCACTTCCATCTTCCAGTTCGGAAGCTTCTTAGCAGACAGGTGCCGGCGAGCGTGTTTGGTCAGATGGTCACTCCTCATGAAACGACGCTCACACAGTGGGCACGCAAACTTCTTTTCGCCTGTGTGGGTCCTGCGATGGCGGGATAGCTCATCGGAACGCGCAAACTTCCTATCACAGTCTTCCCAATTGCAGCTGAAGGGTTTCTCACCTGTAATGGGATACACAGCAGTACATTTTTGAATATACATAATTTGCTTTAGTTCATTGAGGACATCTTATTTAAGAGCACATCCAAGATACCTGCCTCCATATTGAATCGAATTATGTCAATTTTCCCCTTCAACAATACAGATTTCAATAAGATTCTATACCATCATATTTAAATCCAGTTTGGGGCACGTCAACATCTGCAGTATGATGAATTACCTTTCTCATAAGATTACAAAAATTAGTTGGTTTATAAACAAGTGGCCGGTCACTTTCTTTGGTCCTACTGACAGAGTAATTGAATACACTGTATCTAGCAGGGCTTGGAAAAAAAAAGTGTAAAAGGACCCCAGCCACTGCATAGAAGACATTAAGCTTCCCCAATGTAAATGGAGAGTGAATCAGTGGGACAATTGGCTGCATGTCCTTATGCATCTCTCTGTTCCTAAGTTGGTATTAGCAGAACCTTGGATACATCTCACTCAATCGCTCTCATTTTCCTGAAGGATAAAAATTAAAACTTGATGCAAAACCTTGAGAAGCCCCAAAGTGCAGATAATGTACCTGTGTGAGTCCTCGTGTGGGCCTTCAAATGAGAACTTTTGAAGTAGGTTTTCCCACAGCCTGGATGATCACAGATATGACTGCGGTGTCGAGATACATCGACCTGGGCAACAATCTTCTGTACAGGTGGCATGAAGCCTGGAGCCGGAGCAATAGGAGAAAGTTTGGTACCATTTAGGCTACTGACAAGTGGTTTTGTATGCTTGACTGCAGACTGTGGCACAATAAACATCAGGGCACCTTTTGAAACTGGGGCTCCCATGAATACAACAGGTGGGCTCATGGTTGGATGTTTCAAAGCAGGGCTGCTTGTAGCGACTGGCAGCACTTGGCAGATGATGGGCATTGACCGCACACTGGAAGAGACTGGTGACGACACCAACATTGAAGTTTGCCGACTCCGAGACATGACATGAGGCTCGGAACTTGAAAAGAGAGTTTGTCCCAACAGCGACGTGGAATTGACAGTTGGTGCTAAATATTGGTTCTGATTTTTATCTACTATTGGTTCTTTATTGCTTCCATTTACTGTTTTGATTGAAGAAATTTGTTTGTGTGATGCACAATTTTTCATTCCACTTCCATTACTTTCCACTCTTTTCTCTTCATTTCCACCCGATGAATTTGTCCTGTGTATTAATTTCTGATCAGCAGAGGCCTGGGCCACTCTAGCTGAGTAAGAGCCATTTGTACAGGGTAATACGTCTGCAGTGTGACGAATCACACTCGTGGCTTGGGATCGTTGTCTTGTAGATACATTGGCTGGTTTTGCACTCTGTATGAATGTTATATCTGCGGACACTGGCAATGCTGCTTCAGCGACCCTGCTAGTTTGTCTGGATAAAGGGAGCTCCACTTTGGACAACACAGTGGAAGGGACTGGTATTGCAGGATGAACCATTTGAGATGCCTCAAAGGTAGGAGGACTATATGGTGGAGTTAGACACTAGGAACAGAAAAAGAAAGAGTTAGCATTCACTCATTGTCTCAAACAAATTGAAAACCTGCTGTGCAGGATAAGGTGTACATTTAAAAACGTAGCATGAGGTTCCAGTGCAGTATTGAAGAGCTCGACATGGTCAGCAATGCTATCTTTTAAATGAGTTATTAAAACGAGGCACCACCTACTTGTTCAGGTGGGCGTTAGAAATGCATGATACTATTCAAGAACGAGTAGTTGACTTGTCCTGGTGTCCTGCCCAATATGTATCTCTCAACCAACACCACAAATATCAACTTATCGCATTATTGTTTGTGGGAGTTGCTATGCACAATATTTCTGTTTCTCCACATTACCAGTGACTGTACCTCACAGCAATTCATTGGTTGTGAAGCAATTTGGGACCTGCTGAAAATGTAAGAGGTGCTTTCTTTGATAGTTACTTACAAACAGAGGCAATGTGTGGAAATCTTTAGAACCAGACAGTAAACTATCTTCAGGTTCCTCAGATACATCAGATGCCGGTGTCAGTGGTCTCAGCTCAGTATAACTTTTGGCGTCTGATTTCCAGCTGCAGCTCATTGATATGAGTGCTTCAACAGCCTCAATGTCACCTTGTTCTGTTCTGCTGCTCCAGGAGCACTCATTGTCCCAGCACGTTCTGAAGTCTGTCTCCATTATTTCCTCCTATTCAGAGAAAAACACAGGAACACTGCTAAGTTATAGATGCAGTTTGATAGGTCAGTCTACTTCCTTCCTTCCCTCCAGACTCCAGTCGTGCAAATAAATTACTAAATGTCAAGATTTTACTGATTCGTCAAGTGTTAGTACAGGATTGACCCTTTTGAGCCTCCCTCGTTCACCCCGCCAGAACAGCTTAATCACTGTAGCTTTGCTCTCTGTCTAACTCTCCAGCTCTCACCAAGCTCATCTCCAAGACCCACTTCCTGCTACCTCCACACCGGTCCAATCACCTTTCCTTGCTCCAATGCTTGCTGAAATTTTAATGGGCCCTTTTGCAAAGATCTTGTTCTTCTCCTCTATAAAAGATCCATCACCACCACCCATCCCTCTCAAAAACTAAACTATGGTCCCTCCTTTCTCTACAACTACCACCCCATAAAGTCATAAGGCACAGGAGGAGGCCATTCAGCCCATCAAGTGCATGCCAGCTCTCTGCGCAGCAATCCAATCAGTCCTATTCCCCCATAGCCCTACAAGTTTATTTCACTCAAGTGCCCATCTAATTTTCTTTTGAAATTATTCATCGTCTCTGCTTCCACCACCCTCATTGGCAGCAAGTTCCAGGTCATTATCAACTGCTGCGTAAAACAGTTCTTCCTCACATCCCCCCTGCATCTCTTGCCCAAAATCTTAAATCCATGTCCCCTAGTCCTTGTACCATCAGCTAATGGGAGCAGTTTTGCTTCGCCTACCTGTCATAATTTTGTACACCTCTAACATATCTCCCCCTCAAACTCCTTTGCTCCAAGGAGAATAACCCCAGCTTCTCCAACCTAATCTTGTAGCTAAATTCCCCTATCCCTGGAACCATTCTGGGAAATCTCCTCTGCACCCTCTAAAGGACCTTCACATCCTTCCTAAAGTGTGGTGACCAGAACTGGACACAATGCTCTAGTTGTGGCCTAACCAGAGCTTTATAAAGGTTCAGCATAATTTCCCTGGTTTTGTACTCAATACCACTATTTGCCCAACTTCCAGGAGAAGCAACTGAATGTTTTCCTTGTTCTAATTGTATTTTAAAATGAAATACAGAATGCAATCCAATACATTTACTGACATGTAACTTGCTTAAAGCTCCACTCCCCTATTTTAATTCAAATACATCAACTTAAATGGGAATTGTTTTGCTAGAAATAGGTCAAGGACTGAATTTCGAAATTGATACCCAAAATATTCTGCACACTCCACAGCAAAGCCAAAAGTTTAAAAGACAAGTCACTCATGGTCCTGTCTCTAAATTTCAAAATGATGGGATTGTCATCCTATGTCTAAATTTAGAAACCTCACTCAGTTGGAAGCCAGTTGAAATCATTGTGTGCCTCGAGAGCTCGACTTTCCCAAATGGCTGTACTGTGAGAAATGCCCGACAGTGCCACACCTAGCTCTGAATAACTGGCACAGTACTGGGATGGCTACCTCCCAGCCTGCAGATTAAAAGGAGGAAACACAGATCCAGCTCCTGAATGATATTTGTGTGTTTCTGACCCATGAAATTCCTTTTACAGCATTTTGTTTAAAAAAAAACAGAGCCAAGAACCCTGTGGCAGGAAGTCACTAGTTTAATCTTTTGGAGGCATAGGCTGGCCTGGGGTTGGGGGGGGGCGAAGCTTCTAGCAAGCCCAAACTAAAAAAGGTGACCAATAGCCTGATGTTGGCAAAATCCCTTTAATCTCAAGTTTGTAAAATATATGTGCTTGAACAAAATCCTTTTGCATTTATGATTCTATTCCAGTTCCCTCTTCCTCTCTGGCCCTTCCTTATTCACCCCACAGCAAAAATATTGAGAGAATGCTGATCTGCTCTTTGACCTCTACCAATGCTGTTAGAAGGTTCACGAGAGCAATTCAATCAAATCGTGCCCCCAACCCCACCTCGGTGGGGAGACACCCAGCTGGTATTTTGCCACAATCACACAACTGAGATAACAGAGTGCAGTGAGGTTGAGCACCATAGGTGGGAGGGAGCCCATGACTTGTGCAGCTACAAGTCTGGCCACGCCTTCATGTTATTGGGACATTTACCAATAGTTCACAACCGCTTTAGCTGCACAACCAAGAGATTGAAAGTACTATCGAAACAGTTATACTGTGACCCAAAAGTAAGCAAAGAACAAATGGAAATGTTTGTCACCTTAAAACAATTAAAACACCATCGGGTCCTGCTTCCATCTGCTCAAACTGCCCACAATTCCAGGATCATCCTGGAATGCCAAGACAACCCCCAGCTTCTTTTCTCGACTGTAAACCATCTTCTTAAACCCCTCTCCCCTGTCCTCTCCATCCTTGCCTCCAATAAGAAGCGCGAAGAGCTCATGGACTTCTTTGTCACTAAGATCAAGCTGCCTCTGCCATGTCACTCCCTTCCACTAGCCCACCTGGCCAAACTTCCCGCTGCCTTAGCCCTGAACTCGCATCTTTCTGTAGTTTCTCTCCTATCTCCCCTCATGCCCTCTCTGAGCTCATCTTGTCCATGAGAACCACCTCCTGTTCCCTTGATCAGAGTCCCACTAAACTGATCACCCAACTTCCCCTCCTGGTCCCCATGTTGTCCAATATTGTTAATGGTTCTCTCTCTTCAGGTGTTCTCTCGCTCTCCTTTACATCTGCCGTCATCACCCCTCACCTCAAAAAAACAATCCTTGACCCCACTGTCCTTGCAAACTACCATCCCATCACCAAACTCCCTTTTCTCTCCAAAGTCCTTGAACATGTTGTCGCCTCCCAAATCCATTCCCTTGTTTCCCAAAAGGCCATGTTTGAATCCCTGCTATCAGGTTTCTGCCCCAGCCACAGTATCAAAATAGCTCTTACAAAGGACATCCTAAGCGAATGTGACAAAGGTTAACTATCCCTCCTCATCCTTCTAGACCTGTCGGCAGTCTTTGACACAGTTGATCACACAATCCTCCTCCAATGCCTCTCCACTGTCATCCAGCTGGGTGGGACTGCTCTCACCTGGTTTCATTCTTATCTATCTAATCATAGCCAGAGAATCACTTACAATGGTTTCTCTTCCAGCTCCCGCACTGTTACCTCTGGTGTCCCCCAAGGATCTATCCTTGACCCCCTCCTATTTCTCATTTACATGCTGCCTCTCAGTGACATCATCCAAAAGCACAGCATTGGTTTTCACATGTACACTGACGACACTCGGGTCTACCTCAACACCACCTCTCTCGACTCCTCCACTGTTGCTAAATTATCAGACTGCTTATCCAATATCCAGTACTGGATGAGCAGAAATTTCCTCCAATTAAATATTGGGAAGCCTAAAGTCATTGTTTTTGTTCCCCGATCCATACTCCATTCCTTGGCTACTGACTCCATCCCTCTCCCTGGGAACAATCATAGATTAATCCAGTCTGTTCGCAACCTTGGTGTCACATTTGACCCACAGACGAGTTGCTGACCTCATATTCGCGCCATCACTAAGACTGCCTATTTCCACCACTGTATCACTCGACTTCATCCCTGTCTCAGTTCATCTGAAACCCTCATTCATGCCTTTGTTATCTCTAGATGTGATTATTCCAGTGCACTCCAGGTCGGTCTCCCACATTCTACCCTCCGTAAACATGAGGCCATCCAAAACTCTGCTGCCTGTGTCTTAACTCACACCAAGTCCCATTTCCCTCTCACCCCTGTGCTCCCTGGCCTACACTGGCTCCTGGACAAGCAGTGCCTCAATTTTAATATTCTCATCCTTGTTTAACAATCCCTCCATGGCCTCGCCCCTCCCTATCTCTGTAATCTCCTCCAGTCCCACATCCCTCCAAGATATCTGCACTGTAATTCTGGCCTCGAGCATCCCCGATTTTAAATCACTCCTCCACTGGTAGCCGCACCTTCAGTTGCCTCGGCCCCAAGCTCTGAAATACCCTCCCTAAACCTCTCCGCCTCTCTGTCTTGATTTCCTCCTGCAAGACACTTCTTAAAAGATACCTCTTTGACCAAGCTTCTGGACTCTGTGGTGTCATACTTTGTTTTATAATACTCCTGTGAAATGACTTGGGATGTTTTTAGTACATTAAAGGTGTTATATAAATATAATTTATTGTTGTTGTAAAACCTTTTTAAACAATTGGAAGCATGTGCAGTAGCAACAAATCTTACAACTATACAAATTGGGTGAAAGAGTAAATGGTGTGCTTATTTATTTTCATTCTGAATCCTTCAAAGGCTTATTTTTATTTTATTACAAAGATACATTTGTCTGAGGCCTACTCAATTTTGTCCTGTAATCCAACCTGAATGCTATATAGGTACCAAGAACATGTTAGTTAATCACATGTTACCTTGTTTTATAACAACTACTTTACTTATCTCACACCATTAACATAGAAAACATCCCAATGTGCTTTACATGGGGTGGCAGAAGTAAAAAAAATAAATAAAGGAGCCGTGGAGGACTGAAGAACGCAAGAGGATAAAATGCTGAAGGTTACAGCGATAGGGTCAGGCAAGAGAGGTGAAAATGAGAAGAAGGATTTTTAATTAAACATGTTGGGAAACTGGGAGCCCTGAGGAAAGGGGGCAGGACAGACCTAGTACACACAGGATAAGGGCAGGTGAGTTTTTGACTGGTTGGGAGTTTGTGGGCCAGCAAGGAGCACATTTGGGAAAATAAGTTGAGGTTGGCAAAAGCATGGCTATGGGTTTCAGTAGAAGGGCTGAGGCAGGTACAGTTGAAGCAGTAGAAATATGGAATCTTGGTGATGAATATGGGGGCGGCGGGGGTGTGGTTTGAAGCTCACAACTAGGTTGAACATGATACCAAGGCTCTCCATACTCTGGTCAGGGATGGCTGGGGAGAGAGAATGAGTCAGCAACAAAGGAGCTGAGTTTGTGACAGGGGCTTAAAACAAAGACGTCAGTCATTGCTATGGCTAGCTAGAAGAAACTGTGACTCATACATGAACTAATAGCCGACAAGCACTCTGACAACTCAACTCTATTACAACCTCTGTGCTAAGTGACAGAGAGGTTGAATGTTATCAAGATACTTATAGATGCTGAACCTGTATCTTTGAATGATGTCAGTGGGGCAGGACAGAGATGAAGGAGGAGCAGAGCCAAGAAAGAAAGAAAGACAGAAAAACTTGCATTTATATAGCATTATATAGCATTTATATTTTCATGACCACTGGACTTCTCAACGTGCTTTATCATCAATGAAGTACTTTTCCGAAGTGTAGTCATTGCTATAATGTAGGAAACCTGGCAGCCAATTTGTGCACAGCAAGCTCCCACAAACAGCAATGATAATCACCAGATAGTCAGTTTTTTTTATGATCACTGAGGAATAAATATTGGCCAGGACACTAGGGAAAACTCCCTTCTTCAAAATAGTACCATGGGATCTTTCAGCCCCTCCTGAGAGGGCAGATGGGACCTTAGTTTAACATCTCATCCGAAAGACAGCATCTCTGACAGTGTGGCACTTCATTAGTACTGCACTGGAGTGTCAGCTTGATTTTTGTGCTCAAGCCCTGGAGTGGAGTTGAAACACAGAACCTTGTGACAGGGAGGATGGATACTTAGGGGAATCCAGCAGTGATAGTACAGGGATCAGTGCAGGAGCCATGGCTAAAGATGCAGTGTCTGTATTCAGACAGGTAGGAGTGGTACCACATAACAGCAGCTTCATGGAACATGGCCAACTGTGTCAAATGATGTGGAGGTCGATGAGAACAGGGAGCGATAAACCACCACAGCCACAGTGAGAGGATAGTAACTACATGTTCAGCAATTAAATATTGAATGAATGTTAAGTTTAGAAGCATCAAATTCGCTCCCCACATTAAATAAAAATTGATGAGATATTTTTGCCTTTATGCTTAGTGCCTTGCAATCCAAAATTTACCTATCATTTCAATACATAAAATAACCGGTGTCAAATCGGTCACACAATTGCTAAGCATTGCCTATTTTAGATTACAACGCATCTATTTGCGTTGCACTTTCACAAGCTACAGGATATAGGAATCCTTAAACAAGCTTCATTTCCAGTACCTGCACAAAGTCAGGATGATTTTGCTTTTAGTTCAGGTCTAAGAATATTAACACAAGTGTGTGGCATATTTAGGTTCGAGAAAAAAAATGCAGACGTCGTTGTCAATGAAGCACGCCCCATATGTGCAATCTCCATCCCCCGGGCTGTACTCATTGGGCCAGCCGGAGCGGCTCTGCCCAGCCCAGTTCAAACCCCGCCTACAAGCTGGGCTTTTGCAGCGCCTGTGGGAGCGGCACGACTGGGGCAGGCACGCCCCATGTGAACGCTGCATGCTGAACCGCTGAGCGAACTTGAACCAGTCACTGCAGCGACCTTTCCCCCACTTTCCAAACAAGCTCCAACACATACACACACACAGCCTCCATTCCCCACCCCCGACAAACAGGCAGAGCATGCAGAAAATAGGCAAGAGCGTCACTCGCATCAGTACAAAGGCTTCGCAGAGAGCAAACCCGGGATAAGACGGTGCAGCCAGCTGCAGCAACAATAAACTTTCACCTTTCCACTTGGAATGGCATTCGATAGCATTTTACCCAACAACAAATTATCCTCAGTTTATCACTACCGAGGAGAAAGAGGGATGAAATCTCACAGTTACATTTCACAAACAGGATACTCCCGTTCACAGAGCACTGAAGGAACAACTTGGTTCTGTGCTTAGAAATAAAATATTCACATGTTGGTTCACCAAATGCAGACTATATATAGAGCCAGTAACATAATATCATAGAATTGACAGCATTTATTGAAAATAGTTCAGAGGCAAGAACGAAAAGATTTCAATAGGAAATACAGGCATTATTTTAAAAGTACAGAATGAATCCACTGATGTACTATTGTTAATTCACGTATCATCACAAAATGGATTCATTGATTAGAATTAGGAGGAAAGACACTTTATTCCGCTCGCAAAACAAGATGCAATTTAAAAAAAAACTCACTCTTAGCTTTCAGCAATCAAACCGATGAATTAAATGCAGACACACAAAGGAAGCTCAGGCTCCGCTACACTGTCGCCACTTTGCAGCGATTGCTACCAGCTCAGCAAAGCCAGCCCCGCCTCCCGCGCTCCATTCAGGTGGAGCGCCCACGTGGGCGGGGCCAGACCCGCCGAGCGCCAACCAATCAGACACAAAGGTGTGCTGGCCGGCGACGAATGGGAGGGCGCGGGCTGCGTGATCAGCGGCTGGTGGCTGGCATGATTGGGTTCTGGATACAGCGTGGAGCGCAGAACCCGGGATGTGTGAGGCTGCAACTCCGGGACTTGCTGACAAAATACATCCCCTTTCCTGTCTCACACTTACCGAACTTCGCAGACTCATCAGTCACGTTGCACTCTTGAAAGCAACAAAACACGCGCAATACTGAAATCGAATGAAAATTTAGAAGTGCAAGGAAAGCTGATCAGAACTTTCTGGGTCTCTCTCTCTCCTTCAATTTCTGTACTTGTATGTTCCATTTGATTCAGGCGAGTGAGATGAGAAGACTGCCGACAAAGATTAATATAAAAAATAGACAGTAAAGTGCCTCCCTGGAAGTGGTGGCTGGCGGTTCACGTAGGACGATTCACAGTCGAGTTTGGCCAAACAAATCCCACAAACTGGTAATCATAGTTAGTATGGTGCTTTATTTGGAAGTCCACAATCACAGGAGTAGGTATTACAGGAGTAGGCAGATAAAAGAAGACTGCATTTGTTGACAACGCGATCGGTAGGTGGCGCTGTTTCGGCACATGCGCAATAACAGCATGTGCCGCGAAAATGTCACAGCTTGTGACTGGAGCAGCTGCCAGGATTAAAGATGGCGCTGCTCAAAGAATCACACAGAGGAAACCTAATAAACACGTGCCCGGAGTGAGAGAGTGGAGCGGGCTGGGGAGAGCAGCGCGGGGGGCGGGGAGAGCAGCGGTGACGGCGGCGGGGGAAAAAGGGAGGGAGCGAAAGGAGGGGAAGAGGGATGGGGGGAAGAGGGATGGGGATGGGGTGGAGAGGAAGAGGGATGGGGGGTAGGGAAGAGGGATGGGGATGGGGGGAGGAAGAGGGATGGGGATTTGGGGGGGAGGAAGAGGGATGGGGATTGGGGGGGGAGGAAGAGGGATGGGGGGAGGAAGAGGGATGGGGATGCGTGGGGGGGGAGAAGAGGGATGGGGATGCGGGGGGGGGGGAAGAAAGGGATGGGGATGCGGCGGGGGGGGAGGAAGAGGGATGGGGATGCGGGGGGGGGGAGGAAGAGGGATGGGGATGCGGGGGGAGGAAGAGGGATGGGGATGCGGGGGGGAGGAAGAGGGATGGGGATGCGGGGGGGGGAGGAAGAGGGATGGGGATGGGGGGAGGAAGAGGGATGGGGGGAAGAGGGATGGGGATGGGGGGGGAGGAAGAGGGATGGGGGGAGAGGGATGGGGATGGGGGGAGGAAGAGGGATGGGGGGAGAGGATGGGGGGGGAGGAAGAGGGATGGGGGGAGGAAGAGGGATGGGGGGGAGGAAGAGGGATGGGGGGGAGGAAGAGGGATGGGGGGGAGAAGAGGATGGGGGGGAGGAAGAGGGATGGGGGGGAGGAAAAGGGATGGGGGGGGAGGAAGAGGGATGGGGATGCGGGGGGGGAGGAAAGAGGGATGGGGATGGGGGGGGAGGAAGAGGGATGGGGGGAGAGGGATGGGGATGGGGGGGAGGAAGAGGGATGGGGGGGGATGGGGGGGAGGAAGAGGGATGGGGGGATGGGGATGGGGGGGAGGAAGAGGGATGCGGGGGGAGGAAGAGGGATGGGGGGGGAGGAAGAGGGATGGGGGGAGGAAGAGGGATA